>NW_028240775.1:0-100805 GCF_964263255.1 Lissotriton vulgaris
ACCATTCCATAAATCTTGTGTTTTGGGCCCCTGGAAGCATGAAAATCACTTTAAACATGCTAATTTTAGCTCTAACACTGATGATCCACCTACAAATGTGAACTGACGTTCAAAAATAAAACATTTGAAAACGGACCATTTTCCAAATTTCTGAAGCATGACGTAATGGGGGGGTGTTATCTCTTTTGTCGAAAATCAGCCGTTTTTGCTCGAACATTAAATGCCTCCAAATGGTATTTAATTAACTTCCCGAGCCCCTGGAAGCATGAAAATCACTTTAAACATGCTAATTTTAGCTCTAACACTGATGATCCACCTACAAATGTGAACTGACGTTCAAAAATAAAACATTTGAAAACGGACCATTTTCCACATTTCTAAAGCATGACGTAATGGGGGGGTGTTATCTCTTTTGTCGAAAATCAGCCGTTTTTGCTCGAACATTAAATGCCTCCAAATGGTATTTAATTAACTTCCCGAGCCCCTGGAAGCATGAAAATCACTTTAAACATGCTAATTTTAGCTCTAACACTGATGATCCACCTACAAATGTGAACTGACGTTCAAAAATAAAACATTTGAAAACGGACCATTTTCCACATTTCTGAAGCATGACGTAATGGGGGGGTGTTATCTCTTTTGTCGAAAATCAGCCGTTTTTGCTCGAACATTAAATGCCTCCAAATGGTATTTAATTAACTTCCCGGGGTGAAGAAACCCTTTTTGAGAACTCAGAGTGAGTAAATTGGCCATTTTCATGCACTTTTAACCATTCCATAAATCTTGTGTTTTGGGCCCCTGGAAGCATGAAAATCACTTTAAACATGCTAATTTTAGCTCTAACACTGATGATCCACCTACAAATGTGAACTGACGTTCAAAAATAAAACATTTGAAAACGGACCATTTTCCACATTTCTGAAGCATGACGTAATGGGGGGGTGTTATCTCTTTTGTCGAAAATCAGCCGTTTTTGCTCGAACATTAAATGCCTCCAAATGGTATTTAATTAACTTCCCGAGCCCCTGGAAGCATGAAAATCACTTTAAACATGCTAATTTTAGCTCTAACACTGATGATCCACCTACAAATGTGAACTGACGTTCAAAAATAAAACATTTGAAAACGGACCATTTTCCACATTTCTGAAGCATGACGTAATGGGGGGGTGTTATCTCTTTTGTCGAAAATCAGCCGTTTTTGCTCGAACATTAAATGCCTCCAAATGGTATTTAATTAACTTCCCGAGCCCCTGGAAGCATGAAAATCACTTTAAACATGCTAATTTTAGCTCTAACACTGATGATCCACCTACAAATGTGAACTGACGTTCAAAAATAAAACATTTGAAAACGGACCATTTTCCACATTTCTGAAGCATGACGTAATGGGGGGGTGTTATCTCTTTTGTCGAAAATCAGCCGTTTTTGCTCGAACATTAAATGCCTCCAAATGGTATTTAATTAACTTCCCGAGCCCCTGGAAGCATGAAAATCACTTTAAACATGCTAATTTTAGCTCTAACACTGATGATCCACCTACAAATGTGAACTGACGTTCAAAAATAAAACATTTGAAAACGGACCATTTTCCACATTTCTGAAGCATGACGTAATGGGGGGGTGTTATCTCTTTTGTCGAAAATCAGCCGTTTTTGCTCGAACATTAAATGCCTCCAAATGGTATTTAATTAACTTCCCGAGCCCCTGGAAGCATGAAAATCACTTTAAACATGCTAATTTTAGCTCTAACACTGATGATCCACCTACAAATGTGAACTGACGTTCAAAAATAAAACATTTGAAAACGGACCATTTTCCACATTTCTGAAGCATGACGTAATGGGGGGGTGTTATCTCTTTTGTCGAAAATCAGCCGTTTTTGCTCGAACATTAAATGCCTCCAAATGGTATTTAATTAACTTCCCGAGCCCCTGGAAGCATGAAAATCACTTTAAACATGCTAATTTTAGCTCTAACACTGATGATCCACCTACAAATGTGAACTGACGTTCAAAAATAAAACATTTGAAAACGGACCATTTTCCACATTTCTGAAGCATGACGTAATGGGGGGGTGTTATCTCTTTTGTCGAAAATCAGCCGTTTTTGCTCGAACATTAAATGCCTCCAAATGGTATTTAATTAACTTCCCGAGCCCCTGGAAGCATGAAAATCACTTTAAACATGCTAATTTTAGCTCTAACACTGATGATCCACCTACAAATGTGAACTGACGTTCAAAAATAAAACATTTGAAAACGGACCATTTTCCACATTTCTGAAGCATGACGTAATGGGGGGGTGTTATCTCTTTTGTCGAAAATCAGCCGTTTTTGCTCGAACATTAAATGCCTCCAAATGGTATTTAATTAACTTCCCGAGCCCCTGGAAGCATGAAAATCACTTTAAACATGCTAATTTTAGCTCTAACACTGATGATCCACCTACAAATGTGAACTGACGTTCAAAAATAAAACATTTGAAAACGGACCATTTTCCACATTTCTGAAGCATGACGTAATGGGGGGTGTTATCTCTTTTGTCGAAAATCAGCCGTTTTTGCTCGAACATTAAATGCCTCCAAATGGTATTTAATTAACTTCCCGGGGTGAAGAAACCCTTTTTGAGAACTCAGAGTGAGTAAATTGGCCATTTTCATGCACTTTTAACCATTCCATAAATCTTGTGTTTTGGGCCCCTGGAAGCATGAAAATCACTTTAAACATGCTAATTTTAGCTCTAACACTGATGATCCACCTACAAATGTGAACTGACGTTCAAAAATAAAACATTTGAAAACGGACCATTTTCCACATTTCTGAAGCATGACGTAATGGGGGGGTGTTATCTCTTTTGTCGAAAATCAGCCGTTTTTGCTCGAACATTAAATGCCTCCAAATGGTATTTAATTAACTTCCCGAGCCCCTGGAAGCATGAAAATCACTTTAAACATGCTAATTTTAGCTCTAACACTGATGATCCACCTACAAATGTGAACTGACGTTCAAAAATAAAACATTTGAAAACGGACCATTTTCCACATTTCTGAAGCATGACGTAATGGGGGGGTGTTATCTCTTTTGTCGAAAATCAGCCGTTTTTGCTCGAACATTAAATGCCTCCAAATGGTATTTAATTAAATTCCCGAGCCCCTGGAAGCATGAAAATCACTTTAAACATGCTAATTTTAGCTCTAACACTGATGATCCACCTACAAATGTGAACTGACGTTCAAAAATAAAACATTTGAAAACGGACCATTTTCCACATTTCTGAAGCATGACGTAATGGGGGGGTGTTATCTCTTTTGTCGAAAATCAGCCGTTTTTGCTCGAACATTAAATGCCTCCAAATGGTATTTAATTAACTTCCCGGGGTGAAGAAACCCTTTTTGAGAACTCAGAGTGAGTAAATTGGCCATTTTCATGCACTTTTAACCATTCCATAAATCTTGTGTTTTGGGCCCCTGGAAGCATGAAAATCACTTTAAACATGCTAATTTTAGCTCTAACACTGATGATCCACCTACAAATGTGAACTGACGTTCAAAAATAAAACATTTGAAAACGGACCATTTTCCACATTTCTGAAGCATGACGTAATGGGGGGGTGTTATCTCTTTTGTCGAAAATCAGCCGTTTTTTGCTCGAACATTAAATGCCTCCAAATGGTATTTAATTAACTTCCCGAGCCCCTGGAAGCATGAAAATCACTTTAAACATGCTAATTTTAGCTCTAACACTGATGATCCACCTACAAATGTGAACTGACGTTCAAAAATAAAACATTTGAAAACGGACCATTTTCCACATTTCTGAAGCATGACGTAATGGGGGGGTGTTATCTCTTTTGTCGAAAATCAGCCGTTTTTGCTCGAACATTAAATGCCTCCAAATGGTATTTAATTAACTTCCCGGGGTGAAGAAACCCTTTTTGAGAACTCAGAGTGAGTAAATTGGCCATTTTCATGCACTTTTAACCATTCCATAAATCTTGTGTTTTGGGCCCCTGGAAGCATGAAAATCACTTTAAACATGCTAATTTTAGCTCTAACACTGATGATCCACCTACAAATGTGAACTGACGTTCAAAAAATAAAACATTTGAAAACGGACCATTTTCCACATTTCTGAAGCATGACGTAATGGGGGGGTGTTATCTCTTTTGTCGAAAATCAGCCGTTTTTTGCTCGAACATTAAATGCCTCCAAATGGTATTTAATTAACTTCCCGAGCCCCTGGAAGCATGAAAATCACTTTAAACATGCTAATTTTAGCTCTAACACTGATGATCCACCTACAAATGTGAACTGACGTTCAAAAATAAAACATTTGAAAACGGACCATTTTCCACATATCTGAAGCATGACGTAATGGGGGGGTGTTATCTCTTTTGTCGAAAATCAGCCGTTTTTGCTCGAACATTAAATGCCTCCAAATGGTATTTAATTAACTTCCCGGGGTGAAGAAACCCTTTTTGAGAACTCAGAGTGAGTAAATTGGCCATTTTCATGCACTTTTAACCATTCCATAAATCTTGTGTTTTGGGCCCCTGGAAGCATGAAAATCACTTTAAACATGCTAATTTTAGCTCTAACACTGATGATCCACCTACAAATGTGAACTGACGTTCAAAAATAAAACATTTGAAAACGGACCATTTTCCACATTTCTGAAGCATGACGTAATGGGGGGGTGTTATCTCTTTTGTCGAAAATCAGCCGTTTTTGCTCGAACATTAAATGCCTCCAAATGGTATTTAATTAACTTCCCGAGCCCCTGGAAGCATGAAAATCACTTTAAACATGCTAATTTTAGCTCTAACACTGATGATCCACCTACAAATGTGAACTGACGTTCAAAAATAAAACATTTGAAAACGGACCATTTTCCACATTTCTGAAGCATGACGTAATGGGGGGGTGTTATCTCTTTTGTCGAAAATCAGCCGTTTTTGCTCGAACATTAAATGCCTCCAAATGGTATTTAATTAACTTCCCAAGCCCCTGGAAGCATGAAAATCACTTTAAACATGCTAATTTTAGCTCTAACACTGATGATCCACCTACAAATGTGAACTGACGTTCAAAAATAAAACATTTGAAAACGGACCATTTTCCACATTTCTGAAGCATGACGTAATGGGGGGGTGTTATCTCTTTTGTCGAAAATCAGCCGTTTTTGCTCGAACATTAAATGCCTCCAAATGGTATTTAATTAACTTCCCGAGCCCCTGGAAGCATGAAAATCACTTTAAACATGCTAATTTTAGCTCTAACACTGATGATCCACCTACAAATGTGAACTGACGTTCAAAAATAAAACATTTGAAAACGGACCATTTTCCACATTTCTGAAGCATGACGTAATGGGGGGGTGTTATCTCTTTTGTCGAAAATCAGCCGTTTTTGCTCGAACATTAAATGCCTCCAAATGGTATTTAATTAACTTCCCGAGCCCCTGGAAGCATGAAAATCACTTTAAACATGCTAATTTTAGCTCTAACACTGATGATCCACCTACAAATGTGAACTGACGTTCAAAAATAAAACATTTGAAAACGGACCATTTTCCACATTTCTGAAGCATGACGTAATGGGGGGGTGTTATCTCTTTTGTCGAAAATCAGCCGTTTTTGCTCGAACATTAAATGCCTCCAAATGGTATTTAATTAACTTCCCGAGCCCCTGGAAGCATGAAAATCACTTTAAACATGCTAATTTTAGCTCTAACACTGATGATCCACCTACAAATGTGAACTGACGTTCAAAAATAAAACATTTGAAAACGGACCATTTTCCACATTTCTGAAGCATGACGTAATGGGGGGGTGTTATCTCTTTTGTCGAAAATCAGCCGTTTTTGCTCGAACATTAAATGCCTCCAAATGGTATTTAATTAACTTCCCGAGCCCCTGGAAGCATGAAAATCACTTTAAACATGCTAATTTTAGCTCTAACACTGATGATCCACCTACAAATGTGAACTGACGTTCAAAAATAAAACATTTGAAAACGGACCATTTTCCACATTTCTGAAGCATGACGTAATGGGGGGGGGTGTTATCTCTTTTGTCGAAAATCAGCCGTTTTTGCTCGAACATTAAATGCCTCCAAATGGTATTTAATTAACTTCCCGAGCCCCTGGAAGCATGAAAAAGACTTTAAACATGCTAATTTTAGCTCTAACACTGATGATCCACCTACAAATGTGAACTGACGTTCAAAAATAAAACATTTGAAAACGGACCATTTTCCACATTTCTGAAGCATGACGTAATGGGGGGGTGTTATCTCTTTTGTCGAAAATCAGCCGTTTTTGCTCGAACATTAAATGCCTCCAAATGGTATTTAATTAACTTCCCGGGGTGAAGAAACCCTTTTTGAGAACTCAGAGTGAGTAAATTGGCCATTTTCATGCACTTTTAACCATTCCATAAATCTTGTGTTTTGGGCCCCTGGAAGCATGAAAATCACTTTAAACATGCTAATTTTAGCTCTAACACTGATGATCCACCTACAAATGTGAACTGACGTTCAAAAATAAAACATTTGAAAACGGACCATTTTCCACATTTCTGAAGCATGACGTAATGGGGGGGTGTTATCTCTTTTGTCGAAAATCAGCCGTTTTTGCTCGAACATTAAATGCCTCCAAATGGTATTTAATTAACTTCCCGGGGTGAAGAAACCCTTTTTGAGAACTCAGAGTGAGTAAATTGGCCATTTTCATGCACTTTTAACCATTCCATAAATCTTGTGTTTTGGGCCCCTGGAAGCATGAAAATCACTTTAAACATGCTAATTTTAGCTCTAACACTGATGATCCACCTACAAATGTGAACTGACGTTCAAAAATAAAACATTTGAAAACGGACCATTTTCCACATTTCTGAAGCATGACGTAATGGGGGGGTGTTATCTCTTTTGTCGAAAATCAGCCGTTTTTGCTCGAACATTAAATGCCTCCAAATGGTATTTAATTAACTTCCCGAGCCCCTGGAAGCATGAAAATCACTTTAAACATGCTAATTTTAGCTCTAACACTGATGATCCACCTACAAATGTGAACTGACGTTCAAAAATAAAACATTTGAAAACGGACCATTTTCCACATTTCTGAAGCATGACGTAATGGGGGGGTGTTATCTCTTTTGTCGAAAATCAGCCGTTTTTGCTCGAACATTAAATGCCTCCAAATGGTATTTAATTAACTTCCCGAGCCCCTGGAAGCATGAAAATCACTTTAAACATGCTAATTTTAGCTCTAACACTGATGATCCACCTACAAATGTGAACTGACGTTCAAAAATAAAACATTTGAAAACGGACCATTTTCCACATTTCTGAAGCATGACGTAATGGGGGGGGTGTTATCTCTTTTGTCGAAAATCAGCCGTTTTTGCTCGAACATTAAATGCCTCCAAATGGTATTTAATTAACTTCCCGAGCCCCTGGAAGCATGAAAATCACTTTAAACATGCTAATTTTAGCTCTAACACTGATGATCCACCTACAAATGTGAACTGACGTTCAAAAATAAAACATTTGAAAACGGACCATTTTCCACATTTCTGAAGCATGACGTAATGGGGGGGTGTTATCTCTTTTGTCGAAAATCAGCTGTTTTTGCTCGAACATTAAATGCCTCCAAATGGTATTTAATTAACTTCCCGAGCCCCTGGAAGCATGAAAATCACTTTAAACATGCTAATTTTAGCTCTAACACTGATGATCCACCTACAAATGTGAACTGACGTTCAAAAATAAAACATTTGAAAACTGACCATTTTCCACATTTCTGAAGCATGACGTAATGGGGGGGTGTTATCTCTTTTGTCGAAAATCAGCCGTTTTTGCTCGAACATTAAATGCCTCCAAATGGTATTTAATTAACTTCCCGGGGTGAAGAAACCCTTTTTGAGAACTCAGAGTGAGTAAATTGGCCATTTTCATGCACTTTTAACCATTCCATAAATCTTGTGTTTTGGGCCCCTGGAAGCATGAAAATCACTTTAAACATGCTAATTTTAGCTCTAACACTGATGATCCACCTACAAATGTGAACTGACGTTCAAAAATAAAACATTTGAAAACGGACCATTTTCCACATTTCTGAAGCATGACGTAATGGGGGGGTGTTATCTCTTTTGTCGAAAATCAGCCGTTTTTGCTCGAACATTAAATGCCTCCAAATGGTATTTAATTAACTTCCCGAGCCCCTGGAAGCATGAAAATCACTTTAAACATGCTAATTTTAGCTCTAACACTGATGATCCACCTACAAATGTGAACTGACGTTCAAAAATAAAACATTTGAAAACGGACCATTTTCCACATTTCTGAAGCATGACGTAATGGGGGGGTGTTATCTCTTTTGTCGAAAATCAGCCGTTTTTGCTCGAACATTAAATGCCTCCAAATGGTATTTAATTAACTTCCCGAGCCCCTGGAAGCATGAAAATCACTTTAAACATGCTAATTTTAGCTCTAACACTGATGATCCACCTACAAATGTGAACTGACGTTCAAAAATAAAACATTTGAAAACGGACCATTTTCCACATTTCTGAAGCATGACGTAATGGGGGGGTGTTATCTCTTTTGTCGAAAATCTGCCGTTTTTGCTCGAACATTAAATGCCTCCAAATGGTATTTAATTAACTTCCCGAGCCCCTGGAAGCATGAAAATCACTTTAAACATGCTAATTTTAGCTCTAACACTGATGATCCACCTACAAATGTGAACTGACGTTCAAAAATAAAACATTTGAAAACGGACCATTTTCCACATTTCTGAAGCATGACGTATGGGGGGGTGTTATCTCTTTTGTCGAAAATCAGCCGTTTTTGCTCGAACATTAAATGCCTCCAAATGGTATTTAATTAACTTCCTGGGGTGAAGAAACCCTTTTTGAGAACTCAGAGTGAGTAAATTGGCCATTTTCATGCACTTTTAACCATTCCATAAATCTTGTGTTTTGGGCCCCTGGAAGCATGAAAATCACTTTAAACATGCTAATTTTAGCTCTAACACTGATGATCCACCTACAAATGTGAACTGACGTTCAAAAATAAAACATTTGAAAACGGACCATTTTCCAAATTTCTGAAGCATGACGTAATGGGGGGGGTGTTATCTCTTTTGTCGAAAATCAGCCGTTTTTGCTCGAACATTAAATGCCTCCAAATGGTATTTAATTAACTTCCCGAGCCCCTGGAAGCATGAAAATCACTTTAAACATGCTAATTTTAGCTCTAACACTGATGATCCACCTACAAATGTGAACTGACGTTCAAAAATAAAACATTTGAAAACGGACCATTTTCCACATTTCTAAAGCATGACGTAATGGGGGGGTGTTATCTCTTTTGTCGAAAATCAGCCGTTTTTGCTCGAACATTAAATGCCTCCAAATGGTATTTAATTAACTTCCCGAGCCCTGGAAGCATGAAAATCACTTTAAACATGCTAATTTTAGCTCTAACACTGATGATCCACCTACAAATGTGAACTGACGTTCAAAAATAAAACATTTGAAAACGGACCATTTTCCACATTTCTGAAGCATGACGTAATGGGGGGGTGTTATCTCTTTTGTCGAAAATCAGCCGTTTTTGCTCGAACATTAATGCCTCCAAATGGTATTTAATTAACTTCCCGGGGTGAAGAAACCCTTTTTGAGAACTCAGAGTGAGTAATTGGCCATTTTCATGCACTTTTAACCATTCCATAAATCTTGTGTTTTGGGCCCCTGGAAGCATGAAAATCACTTTAAACATGCTAATTTTAGCTCTAACACTGATGATCACCTACAAATGTGAACTGACGTTCAAAAATAAAACATTTGAAAACGGACCATTTTCCACATTTCTGAAGCATGACGTAATGGGGGGGTGTTATCTCTTTTGTCGAAAATCAGCCGTTTTTGCTCGAACATTAAATGCCTCCAAATGGTATTTAATTAACTTCCCGAGCCCCTGGAAGCATGAAAATCACTTTAAACATGCTAATTTTAGCTCTAACACTGATGATCCACCTACAAATGTGAACTGACGTTCAAAAATAAAACATTTGAAAACGGACCATTTTCCACATTTCTGAAGCATGACGTAATGGGGGGGTGTTATCTCTTTTGTCGAAAATCAGCCGTTTTTGCTCGAACATTAAATGCCTCCAAATGGTATTTAATTAACTTCCCGAGCCCCTGGAAGCATGAAAATCACTTTAAACATGCTAATTTTAGCTCTAACACTGATGATCCACCTACAAATGTGAACTGACGTTCAAAAATAAAACATTTGAAAACGGACCATTTTCCACATTTCTGAAGCATGACGTAATGGGGGGGTGTTATCTCTTTTGTCGAAAATCAGCCGTTTTTGCTCTGAACATTAAATGCCTCCAAATGGTATTTAATTAACTTCCCGAGCCCCTGGAAGCATGAAAATCACTTTAAACATGCTAATTTTAGCTCTAACACTGATGATCCACCTACAAATGTGAACTGACGTTCAAAAATAAAACATTTGAAAACGGACCATTTTCCACATTTCTGAAGCATGACGTAATGGGGGGGTGTTATCTCTTTTGTCGAAAATCAGCCGTTTTTGCTCGAACATTAAATGCCTCCAAATGGTATTTAATTAACTTCCCGAGCCCCTGGAAGCATGAAAATCACTTTAAACATGCTAATTTTAGCTCTAACACTGATGATCCACCTACAAATGTGAACTGACGTTCAAAAATAAAACATTTGAAAACGGACCATTTTCCACATTTCTGAAGCATGACGTAATGGGGGGGTGTTATCTCTTTTGTCGAAAATCAGCCGTTTTTGCTCGAACATTAAATGCCTCCAAATGGTATTTAATTAACTTCCCGAGCCCCTGGAAGCATGAAAATCACTTTAAACATGCTAATTTTAGCTCTAACACTGATGATCCACCTACAAATGTGAACTGACGTTCAAAAATAAAACATTTGAAAACGGACCATTTTCCACATTTCTGAAGCATGACGTAATGGGGGGGTGTTATCTCTTTTGTCGAAAATCAGCCGTTTTTGCTTCGAACATTAAATGCCTCCAAATGGTATTTAATTAACTTCCCGGGGTGAAGAAACCCTTTTTGAGAACTCAGAGTGAGTAAATTGGCCATTTTCATGCACTTTTAACCATTCCATAAATCTTGTGTTTTGGGCCCTGGAAGCATGAAAATCACTTTAAACATGCTAATTTTAGCTCTAACACTGATGATCCACCTACAAATGTGAACTGACGTTCAAAAATAAAACATTTGAAAACGGACCATTTTCCACATTTCTGAAGCATGACGTAATGGGGGGGGTGTTATCTCTTTTGTCGAAAATCAGCCGTTTTTGTCTGAACATTAAATGCCTCCAAATGGTATTTAATTAACTTCCCGAGCCCCTGGAAGCATGAAAATCACTTTAAACATGCTAATTTTAGCTCTAACACTGATGATCCACCTACAAATGTGAACTGACGTTCAAAAATAAAACATTTGAAAACGGACCATTTTCCACATTTCTGAAGCATGACGTAATGGGGGGGTGTTATCTCTTTTGTCGAAAATCAGCCGTTTTTTGCTCGAACATTAAATGCCTCCAAATGGTATTTAATTAACTTCCCGAGCCCCTGGAAGCATGAAAATCACTTTAAACATGCTAATTTTAGCTCTAACACTGATGATCCACCTACAAATGTGAACTGACGTTCAAAAATAAAACATTTGAAAACGGACCATTTTCCACATTTCTGAAGCATGACCTAATGGGGGGGTGTTATCTCTTTTGTCGAAAATCAGCCATTTTTGCTCGAACATTAAATGCCTCCAAATGGTATTTAATTAACTTCCCGGGGTGAAGATAACCCTTTTTGAGAACTCAGAGTGAGTAAATTGGCCATTTTCATGCACTTTTAACCATTCCATAAATCTTGTGTTTTGGGCCCCTGGAAGCATGAAAATCACTTTAAACATGCTAATTTTAGCTCTAACACTGATGATCCACCTACAAATGTGAACTGACGTTCAAAAATAAAACATTTGAAAACGGACCATTTTCCACATTTCTGAAGCATGACGTAATGGGGGGGTGTTATCTCTTTTGTCGAAAATCAGCCGTTTTTGCTCGAACATTAAATGCCTCCAAATGGTATTTAATTAACTTCCCGAGCCCCTGGAAGCATGAAAATCACTTTAAACATGCTAATTTTAGCTCTAACACTGATGATCCACCTACAAATGTGAACTGACGTTCAAAAATAAAACATTTGAAAACGGACCATTTTCCACATTTCTGAAGCATGACGTAATGGGGGGGTGTTATCTCTTTTGTCGAAAATCAGCCGTTTTTGCTCGAACATTAAATGCCTCCAAATGGTATTTAATTAACTTCCCGAGCCCCCGGAAGCATGAAAATCACTTTAAACATGCTAATTTTAGCTCTAACACTGATGATCCACCTACAAATGTGAACTGACGTTCAAAAATAAAACATTTGAAAACGGACCATTTTCCACATTTCTGAAGCATGACGTAATGGGGGGGTGTTATCTCTTTTGTCGAAAATCAGCCGTTTTTGCTCGAACATTAAATGCCTCCAAATGGTATTTAATTAACTTCCCGAGCCCCTGGAAGCATGAAAATCACTTTAAACATGCTAATTTTAGCTCTAACACTGATGATCCACCTACAAATGTGAACTGACGTTCAAAAATAAAACATTTGAAAACGGACCATTTTCCACATTTCTGAAGCATGACGTAATGGGGGGGTGTTATCTCTTTTGTCGAAAATCAGCCGTTTTTGCTCGAACATTAAATGCCTCCAAATGGTATTTAATTAACTTCCCGAGCCCCTGGAAGCATGAAAATCACTTTAAACATGCTAATTTTAGCTCTAACACTGATGATCCACCTACAAATGTGAACTGACGTTCAAAAATAAAACATTTGAAAACGGACCATTTTCCACATTTCTGAAGCATGACGTAATGGGGGGGTGTTATCTCTTTTGTCGAAAATCAGCCGTTTTTGCTCGAACATTAAATGCCTCCAAATGGTATTTAATTAACTTCCCGAGCCCCTGGAAGCATGAAAATCACTTTAAACATGCTAATTTTAGCTCTAACACTGATGATCCACCTACAAATGTGAACTGACGTTCAAAAATAAAACATTTGAAAACGGACCATTTTCCACATTTCTGAAGCATGACGTAATGGGGGGTGTTATCTCTTTTGTCGAAAATCAGCCGTTTTTGCTCGAACATTAAATGCCTCCAAATGGTATTTAATTAACTTCCCGGGGTGAAGAAACCCTTTTTGAGAACTCAGAGTGAGTAAATTGGCCATTTTCATGCACTTTTAACCATTCCATAAATCTTGTGTTTTGGGCCCCTGGAAGCATGAAAATCACTTTAAACATGCTAATTTTAGCTCTAACACTGATGATCCACCTACAAATGTGAACTGACGTTCAAAAATAAAACATTTGAAAACGGACCATTTTCCACATTTCTGAAGCATGACGTAATGGGGGGGTGTTATCTCTTTTGTCGAAAATCAGCCGTTTTTGCTCGAACATTAAATGCCTCCAAATGGTATTTAATTAACTTCCCGAGCCCCTGGAAGCATGAAAATCACTTTAAACATGCTAATTTTAGCTCTAACACTGATGATCCACCTACAAATGTGAACTGACGTTCAAAAATAAAACATTTGAAAACGGACCATTTTCCACATTTCTGAAGCATGACGTAATGGGGGGGTGTTATCTCTTTTGTCGAAAATCAGCCGTTTTTGCTCGAACATTAAATGCCTCCAAATGGTATTTAATTAAATTCCCGAGCCCCTGGAAGCATGAAAATCACTTTAAACATGCTAATTTTAGCTCTAACACTGATGATCCACCTACAAATGTGAACTGACGTTCAAAAATAAAACATTTGAAAACGGACCATTTTCCACATTTCTGAAGCATGACGTAATGGGGGGGTGTTATCTCTTTTGTCGAAAATCAGCCGTTTTTGCTCGAACATTAAATGCCTCCAAATGGTATTTAATTAACTTCCCGGGGTGAAGAAACCCTTTTTGAGAACTCAGAGTGAGTAAATTGGCCATTTTCATGCACTTTTAACCATTCCATAAATCTTGTGTTTTGGGCCCCTGGAAGCATGAAAATCACTTTAAACATGCTAATTTTAGCTCTAACACTGATGATCCACCTACAAATGTGAACTGACGTTCAAAAATAAAACATTTGAAAACGGACCATTTTCCACATTTCTGAAGCATGACGTAATGGGGGGGTGTTATCTCTTTTGTCGAAAATCAGCCGTTTTTGCTCGAACATTAAATGCCTCCAAATGGTATTTAATTAACTTCCCGAGCCCCTGGAAGCATGAAAATCACTTTAAACATGCTAATTTTAGCTCTAACACTGATGATCCACCTACAAATGTGAACTGACGTTCAAAAATAAAACATTTGAAAACGGACCATTTTCCACATTTCTGAAGCATGACGTAATGGGGGGGTGTTATCTCTTTTGTCGAAAATCAGCCGTTTTTGCTCGAACATTAAATGCCTCCAAATGGTATTTAATTAACTTCCCGGGGTGAAGAAACCCTTTTTGAGAACTCAGAGTGAGTAAATTGGCCATTTTCATGCACTTTTAACCATTCCATAAATCTTGTGTTTTGGGCCCCTGGAAGCATGAAAATCACTTTAAACATGCTAATTTTAGCTCTAACACTGATGATCCACCTACAAATGTGAACTGACGTTCAAAAATAAAACATTTGAAAACGGACCATTTTCCACATTTCTGAAGCATGACGTAATGGGGGGGTGTTATCTCTTTTGTCGAAAATCAGCCGTTTTTGCTCGAACATTAAATGCCTCCAAATGGTATTTAATTAACTTCCCGAGCCCCTGGAAGCATGAAAATCACTTTAAACATGCTAATTTTAGCTCTAACACTGATGATCCACCTACAAATGTGAACTGACGTTCAAAAATAAAACATTTGAAAACGGACCATTTTCCACATATCTGAAGCATGACGTAATGGGGGGGTGTTATCTCTTTTGTCGAAAATCAGCCGTTTTTGCTCGAACATTAAATGCCTCCAAATGGTATTTAATTAACTTCCCGGGGTGAAGAAACCCTTTTTGAGAACTCAGAGTGAGTAAATTGGCCATTTTCATGCACTTTTAACCATTCCATAAATCTTGTGTTTTGGGCCCCTGGAAGCATGAAAATCACTTTAAACATGCTAATTTTAGCTCTAACACTGATGATCCACCTACAAATGTGAACTGACGTTCAAAAATAAAACATTTGAAAACGGACCATTTTCCACATTTCTGAAGCATGACGTAATGGGGGGGGTGTTATCTCTTTTGTCGAAAATCAGCCGTTTTTGCTCGAACATTAAATGCCTCCAAATGGTATTTAATTAACTTCCCGAGCCCCTGGAAGCATGAAAATCACTTTAAACATGCTAATTTTAGCTCTAACACTGATGATCCACCTACAAATGTGAACTGACGTTCAAAAATAAAACATTTGAAAACGGACCATTTTCCACATTTCTGAAGCATGACGTAATGGGGGGGTGTTATCTCTTTTGTCGAAAATCAGCCGTTTTTGCTCGAACATTAAATGCCTCCAAATGGTATTTAATTAACTTCCCAAGCCCCTGGAAGCATGAAAATCACTTTAAACATGCTAATTTTAGCTCTAACACTGATGATCCACCTACAAATGTGAACTGACGTTCAAAAATAAAACATTTGAAAACGGACCATTTTCCACATTTCTGAAGCATGACGTAATGGGGGGGTGTTATCTCTTTTGTCGAAAATCAGCCGTTTTTGCTCGAACATTAAATGCCTCCAAATGGTATTTAATTAACTTCCCGGGGTGAAGAAACCCTTTTTGAGAACTCAGAGTGAGTAAATTGGCCATTTTCACGCACTTTTAACCATTCCATAAATCTTGTGTTTTGGGCCCCTGGAAGCATGAAAATCACTTTAAACATGCTAATTTTAGCTCTAACACTGATGATCCACCTACAAATGTGAACTGACGTTCAAAAATAAAACATTTGAAAACGGACCATTTTCCACATTTCTGAAGCATGACGTAATGGGGGGGTGTTATCTCTTTTGTCGAAAATCAGCCGTTTTTGCTCGAACATTAAATGCCTCCAAATGGTATTTAATTAACTTCCCGAGCCCCTGGAAGCATGAAAATCACTTTAAACATGCTAATTTTAGCTCTAACACTGATGATCCACCTACAAATGTGAACTGACGTTCAAAAATAAAACATTTGAAAACGGACCATTTTCCACATTTCTGAAGCATGACGTAATGGGGGGGTGTTATCTCTTTTGTCGAAAATCAGCCGTTTTTGCTCGAACATTAAATGCCTCCAAATGGTATTTAATTAACTTCCCGGGGTGAAGAAACCCTTTTTGAGAACTCAGAGTGAGTAAATTGGCCATTTTCATGCACTTTTAACCATTCCATAAATCTTGTGTTTTGGGCCCCTGGAAGCATGAAAATCACTTTAAACATGCTAATTTTAGCTCTAACACTGATGATCCACCTACAAATGTGAACTGACGTTCAAAAATAAAACATTTGAAAACGGACCATTTTCCACATTTCTGAAGCATGACGTAATGGGGGGGGTGTTATCTCTTTTGTCGAAAATCAGCCGTTTTTGCTCGAACATTAAATGCCTCCAAATGGTATTTAATTAACTTCCCGAGCCCCTGGAAGCATGAAAATCACTTTAAACATGCTAATTTTAGCTCTAACACTGATGATCCACCTACAAATGTGAACTGACGTTCAAAAATAAAACATTTGAAAACGGACCATTTTCCACATTTCTGAAGCATGACGTAATGGGGGGGTGTTATCTCTTTTGTCGAAAATCAGCCGTTTTTGCTCGAACATTAAATGCCTCCAAATGGTATTTAATTAACTTCCCAAGCCCCTGGAAGCATGAAAATCACTTTAAACATGCTAATTTTAGCTCTAACACTGATGATCCACCTACAAATGTGAACTGACGTTCAAAAATAAAACATTTGAAAACGGACCATTTTCCACATTTCTGAAGCATGACGTAATGGGGGGGTGTTATCTCTTTTGTCGAAAATCAGCCGTTTTTGCTCGAACATTAAATGCCTCCAAATGGTATTTAATTAACTTCCCGGGGTGAAGAAACCCTTTTTGAGAACTCAGAGTGAGTAAATTGGCCATTTTCACGCACTTTTAACCATTCCATAAATCTTGTGTTTTGGGCCCCTGGAAGCATGAAAATCACTTTAAACATGCTAATTTTAGCTCTAACACTGATGATCCACCTACAAATGTGAACTGACGTTCAAAAATAAAACATTTGAAAACGGACCATTTTCCACATTTCTGAAGCATGACGTAATGGGGGGGTGTTATCTCTTTTGTCGAAAATCAGCCGTTTTTGCTCGAACATTAAATGCCTCCAAATGGTATTTAATTAACTTCCCGAGCCCCTGGAAGCATGAAAATCACTTTAAACATGCTAATTTTAGCTCTAACACTGATGATCCACCTACAAATGTGAACTGACGTTCAAAAATAAAACATTTGAAAACGGACCATTTTCCACATTTCTGAAGCATGACGTAATGGGGGGGTGTTATCTCTTTTGTCGAAAATCAGCCGTTTTTGCTCGAACATTAAATGCCTCCAAATGGTATTTAATTAACTTCCCGGGGTGAAGAAACCCTTTTTGAGAACTCAGAGTGAGTAAATTGGCCATTTTCATGCACTTTTAACCATTCCATAAATCTTGTGTTTTGGGCCCCTGGAAGCATGAAAATCACTTTAAACATGCTAATTTTAGCTCTAACACTGATGATCCACCTACAAATGTGAACTGACGTTCAAAAATAAAACATTTGAAAACGGACCATTTTCCACATTTCTGAAGCATGACGTAATGGGGGGGTGTTATCTCTTTTGTCGAAAATCTGCCGTTTTTGCTCGAACATTAAATGCCTCCAAATGGTATTTAATTAACTTCCCGGGGTGAAGAAACCCTTTTTGAGAACTCAGAGTGAGTAAATTGGCCATTTTCATGCACTTTTAACCATTCCATAAATCTTGTGTTTTGGGCCCCTGGAAGCATGAAAATCACTTTAAACATGCTAATTTTAGCTCTAACACTGATGATCCACCTACAAATGTGAACTGACGTTCAAAAATAAAACATTTGAAAACGGACCATTTTCCACATTTCTGAAGCATGACGTAATGGGGGGGTGTTATCTCTTTTGTTGAAAATCAGCCGTTTTTGCTCGAACATTAAATGCCTCCAAATGGTATTTAATTAACTTCCCGGGGTGAAGAAACCCTTTTTGAGAACTCAGAGTGAGTAAATTGGCCATTTTCATGCACTTTTAACCATTCCATAAATCTTGTGTTTTGGGCCCCTGGAAGCATGAAAATCACTTTAAACATGCTAATTTTAGCTCTAACACTGATGATCCACCTACAAATGTGAACTGACGTTCAAAAATAAAACATTTGAAAACAGACCATTTTCCACATTTCTGAAGCATGACGTAATGGGGGGGTGTTATCTCTTTTGTCGAAAATCAGCCGTTTTTGCTCGAACATTAAATGCCTCCAAATGGTATTTAATTAACTTCCCGGGGTGAAGAAACCCTTTTTGAGAACTCAGAGTGAGTAAATTGGCCATTTTCATGCACTTTTAACCATTCCATAAATCTTGTGTTTTGGGCCCCTGGAAGCATGAAAATCACTTTAAACATGCTAATTTTAGCTCTAACACTGATGATCCACCTACAAATGTGAACTGACGTTCAAAAATAAAACATTTGAAAACGGACCATTTTCCACATTTCTGAAGCATGACGTAATGGGGGGGTGTTATCTCTTTTGTCGAAAATCAGCCGTTTTTGCTCGAACATTAAATGCCTCCAAATGGTATTTAATTAACTTCCCGGGGTGAAGAAACCCTTTTTGAGAACTCAGAGTGAGTAAATTGGCCATTTTCATGCACTTTTAACCATTCCATAAATCTTGTGTTTTGGGCCCCTGGAAGCATGAAAATCACTTTAAACATGCTAATTTTAGCTCTAACACTGATGATCCACCTACAAATGTGAACTGACGTTCAAAAATAAAACATTTGAAAACGGACCATTTTCCACATTTCTGAAGCATGACGTAATGGGGGGGTGTTATCTCTTTTGTCGAAAATCAGCCGTTTTTGCTCGAACATTAAATGCCTCCAAATGGTATTTAATTAACTTCCCGGGGTGAAGAAACCCTTTTTGAGAACTCAGAGTGAGTAAATTGGCCATTTTCATGCACTTTTAACCATTCCATAAATCTTGTGTTTTGGGCCCCTGGAAGCATGAAAATCACTTTAAACATGCTAATTTTAGCTCTAACACTGATGATCCACCTACAAATGTGAACTGACGTTCAAAAATAAAACATTTGAAAACGGACCATTTTCCACATTTCTGAAGCATGACGTAATGGGGGGGTGTTATCTCTTTTGTCGAAAATCAGCCGTTTTTGCTCGAACATTAAATGCCTCCAAATGGTATTTAATTAACTTCCCGGGGTGAAGAAACCCTTTTTGAGAACTCAGAGTGAGTAAATTGGCCATTTTCATGCACTTTTAACCATTCCATAAATCTTGTGTTTTGGGCCCCTGGAAGCATGAAAATCACTTTAAACATGCTAATTTTAGCTCTAACACTGATGATCCACCTACAAATGTGAACTGACGTTCAAAAATAAAACATTTGAAAACGGACCATTTTCCACATTTCTGAAGCATGACGTAATGGGGGGGTGTTATCTCTTTTGTCGAAAATCAGCCGTTTTTGCTCGAACATTAAATGCCTCCAAATGGTATTTAATTAACTTCCCGGGGTGAAGAAACCCTTTTTGAGAACTCAGAGTGAGTAAATTGGCCATTTTCATGCACTTTTAACCATTCCATAAATCTTGTGTTTTGGGCCCCTGGAAGCATGAAAATCACTTTAAACATGCTAATTTTAGCTCTAACACTGATGATCCACCTACAAATGTGAACTGACGTTCAAAAATAAAACATTTGAAAACGGACCATTTTCCACATTTCTGAAGCATGACGTAATGGGGGGGTGTTATCTCTTTTGTCGAAAATCAGCCGTTTTTGCTCGAACATTAAATGCCTCCAAATGGTATTTAATTAACTTCCCGAGCCCCTGGAAGCATGAAAATCACTTTAAACATGCTAATTTTAGCTCTAACACTGATGATCCACCTACAAATGTGAACTGACGTTCAAAAATAAAACATTTGAAAACGGACCATTTTCCACATTTCTGAAGCATGACGTAATGGGGGGGTGTTATCTCTTTTGTCGAAAATCAGCCGTTTTTGCTCGAACATTAAATGCCTCCAAATGGTATTTAATTAACTTCCCGAGCCCCTGGAAGCATGAAAATCACTTTAAACATGCTAATTTTAGCTCTAACACTGATGATCCACCTACAAATGTGAACTGACGTTCAAAAATAAAACATTTGAAAACGGACCATTTTCCACATTTCTGAAGCATGACGTAATGGGGGGGTGTTATCTCTTTTGTCGAAAATCAGCCGTTTTTGCTCGAACATTAAATGCCTCCAAATGGTATTTAATTAACTTCCCGAGCCCCTGGAAGCATGAAAATCACTTTAAACATGCTAATTTTAGCTCTAACACTGATGATCCACCTACAAATGTGAACTGACGTTCAAAAATAAAACATTTGAAAACGGACCATTTTCCACATTTCTGAAGCATGACGTAATGGGGGGGTGTTATCTCTTTTGTCGAAAATCAGCCGTTTTTCCTCGAACATTAAATGCCTCCAAATGGTATTTAATTAACTTCCCGAGCCCCTGGAAGCATGAAAATCACTTTAAACATGCTAATTTTAGCTCTAACACTGATGATCCACCTACAAATGTGAACTGACGTTCAAAAATAAAACATTTGAAAACGGACCATTTTCCACATTTCTGAAGCATGACGTAATGGGGGGGTGTTATCTCTTTTGTCGAAAATCAGCCGTTTTTGCTCGAACATTAAATGCCTCCAAATGGTATTTAATTAACTTCCCGGGGTGAAGAAACCCTTTTTGAGAACGCAGAGTGAGTAAATTGGCCATTTTCATGCACTTTTAACCATTCCATAAATCTTGTGTTTTGGGCCCCTGGAAGCATGAAAATCACTTTAAACATGCTAATTTTAGCTCTAACACTGATGATCCACCTACAAATGTGAACTGACGTTCAAAAATAAAACATTTGAAAACGGACCATTTTCCACATTTCTGAAGCATGACGTAATGGGGGGGTGTTATCTCTTTTGTCGAAAATCTGCCGTTTTTGCTCGAACATTAAATGCCTCCAAATGGTATTTAATTAACTTCCCGGGGTGAAGAAACCCTTTTTGAGAACTCAGAGTGAGTAAATTGGCCATTTTCATGCACTTTTAACCATTCCATAAATCTTGTGTTTTGGGCCCCTGGAAGCATGAAAATCACTTTAAACATGCTAATTTTAGCTCTAACACTGATGATCCACCTACAAATGTGAACTGACGTTCAAAAATAAAACATTTGAAAACGGACCATTTTCCACATTTCTGAAGCATGACGTAATGGGGGGGTGTTATCTCTTTTGTTGAAAATCAGCCGTTTTTGCTCGAACATTAAATGCCTCCAAATGGTATTTAATTAACTTCCCGGGGTGAAGAAACCCTTTTTGAGAACTCAGAGTGAGTAAATTGGCCATTTTCATGCACTTTTAACCATTCCATAAATCTTGTGTTTTGGGCCCCTGGAAGCATGAAAATCACTTTAAACATGCTAATTTTAGCTCTAACACTGATGATCCACCTACAAATGTGAACTGACGTTCAAAAATAAAACATTTGAAAACAGACCATTTTCCACATTTCTGAAGCATGACGTAATGGGGGGGTGTTATCTCTTTTGTCGAAAATCAGCCGTTTTTGCTCGAACATTAAATGCCTCCAAATGGTATTTAATTAACTTCCCGGGGTGAAGAAACCCTTTTTGAGAACTCAGAGTGAGTAAATTGGCCATTTTCATGCACTTTTAACCATTCCATAAATCTTGTGTTTTGGGCCCCTGGAAGCATGAAAATCACTTTAAACATGCTAATTTTAGCTCTAACACTGATGATCCACCTACAAATGTGAACTGACGTTCAAAAATAAAACATTTGAAAACGGACCATTTTCCACATTTCTGAAGCATGACGTAATGGGGGGGTGTTATCTCTTTTGTCGAAAATCAGCCGTTTTTGCTCGAACATTAAATGCCTCCAAATGGTATTTAATTAACTTCCCGGGGTGAAGAAACCCTTTTTGAGAACTCAGAGTGAGTAAATTGGCCATTTTCATGCACTTTTAACCATTCCATAAATCTTGTGTTTTGGGCCCCTGGAAGCATGAAAATCACTTTAAACATGCTAATTTTAGCTCTAACACTGATGATCCACCTACAAATGTGAACTGACGTTCAAAAATAAAACATTTGAAAACGGACCATTTTCCACATTTCTGAAGCATGACGTAATGGGGGGGTGTTATCTCTTTTGTCGAAAATCAGCCGTTTTTGCTCGAACATTAAATGCCTCCAAATGGTATTTAATTAACTTCCCGGGGTGAAGAAACCCTTTTTGAGAACTCAGAGTGAGTAAATTGGCCATTTTCATGCACTTTTAACCATTCCATAAATCTTGTGTTTTGGGCCCCTGGAAGCATGAAAATCACTTTAAACATGCTAATTTTAGCTCTAACACTGATGATCCACCTACAAATGTGAACTGACGTTCAAAAATAAAACATTTGAAAACGGACCATTTTCCACATTTCTGAAGCATGACGTAATGGGGGGGTGTTATCTCTTTTGTCGAAAATCAGCCGTTTTTGCTCGAACATTAAATGCCTCCAAATGGTATTTAATTAACTTCCCGGGGTGAAGAAACCCTTTTTGAGAACTCAGAGTGAGTAAATTGGCCATTTTCATGCACTTTTAACCATTCCATAAATCTTGTGTTTTGGGCCCCTGGAAGCATGAAAATCACTTTAAACATGCTAATTTTAGCTCTAACACTGATGATCCACCTACAAATGTGAACTGACGTTCAAAAATAAAACATTTGAAAACGGACCATTTTCCACATTTCTGAAGCATGACGTAATGGGGGGGTGTTATCTCTTTTGTCGAAAATCAGCCGTTTTTGCTCGAACATTAAATGCCTCCAAATGGTATTTAATTAACTTCCCGGGGTGAAGAAACCCTTTTTGAGAACTCAGAGTGAGTAAATTGGCCATTTTCATGCACTTTTAACCATTCCATAAATCTTGTGTTTTGGGCCCCTGGAAGCATGAAAATCACTTTAAACATGCTAATTTTAGCTCTAACACTGATGATCCACCTACAAATGTGAACTGACGTTCAAAAATAAAACATTTGAAAACGGACCATTTTCCACATTTCTGAAGCATGACGTAATGGGGGGGTGTTATCTCTTTTGTCGAAAATCAGCCGTTTTTGCTCGAACATTAAATGCCTCCAAATGGTATTTAATTAACTTCCCGAGCCCCTGGAAGCATGAAAATCACTTTAAACATGCTAATTTTAGCTCTAACACTGATGATCCACCTACAAATGTGAACTGACGTTCAAAAATAAAACATTTGAAAACGGACCATTTTCCACATTTCTGAAGCATGACGTAATGGGGGGGTGTTATCTCTTTTGTCGAAAATCAGCCGTTTTTGCTCGAACATTAAATGCCTCCAAATGGTATTTAATTAACTTCCCGAGCCCCTGGAAGCATGAAAATCACTTTAAACATGCTAATTTTAGCTCTAACACTGATGATCCACCTACAAATGTGAACTGACGTTCAAAAATAAAACATTTGAAAACGGACCATTTTCCACATTTCTGAAGCATGACGTAATGGGGGGGTGTTATCTCTTTTGTCGAAAATCAGCCGTTTTTGCTCGAACATTAAATGCCTCCAAATGGTATTTAATTAACTTCCCGAGCCCCTGGAAGCATGAAAATCACTTTAAACATGCTAATTTTAGCTCTAACACTGATGATCCACCTACAAATGTGAACTGACGTTCAAAAATAAAACATTTGAAAACGGACCATTTTCCACATTTCTGAAGCATGACGTAATGGGGGGGTGTTATCTCTTTTGTCGAAAATCAGCCGTTTTTCCTCGAACATTAAATGCCTCCAAATGGTATTTAATTAACTTCCCGAGCCCCTGGAAGCATGAAAATCACTTTAAACATGCTAATTTTAGCTCTAACACTGATGATCCACCTACAAATGTGAACTGACGTTCAAAAATAAAACATTTGAAAACGGACCATTTTCCACATTTCTGAAGCATGACGTAATGGGGGGGTGTTATCTCTTTTGTCGAAAATCAGCCGTTTTTGCTCGAACATTAAATGCCTCCAAATGGTATTTAATTAACTTCCCGGGGTGAAGAAACCCTTTTTGAGAACGCAGAGTGAGTAAATTGGCCATTTTCATGCACTTTTAACCATTCCATAAATCTTGTGTTTTGGGCCCCTGGAAGCATGAAAATCACTTTAAACATGCTAATTTTAGCTCTAACACTGATGATCCACCTACAAATGTGAACTGACGTTCAAAAATAAAACATTTGAAAACGGACCATTTTCCACATTTCTGAAACATGACGTAATGGGGGGGTGTTATCTCTTTTGTCGAAAATCAGTCGTTTTTGCTCGAACATTAAATGCCTCCAAATGGTATTTAATTAACTTCCCGGGGTGAAGAAACCCTTTTTGAGAACTCAGAGTGAGTAAATTGGCCATTTTCATGCACTTTTAACCATTCCATAAATCTTGTGTTTTGGGCCCCTGGAAGCATGAAAATCACTTTAAACATGCTAATTTTAGCTCTAACACTGATGATCCACCTACAAATGTGAACTGACGTTCAAAAATAAAACATTTGAAAACGGACCATTTTCCACATTTCTGAAGCATGACGTAATGGGGGGGTGTTATCTCTTTTGTCGAAAATCAGCCGTTTTTGCTCGAACATTAAATGCCTCCAAATGGTATTTAATTAACTTCCCGGGGTGAAGAAACCCTTTTTGAGAACTCAGAGTGAGTAAATTGGCCATTTTCATGCACTTTTAACCATTCCATAAATCTTGTGTTTTGGGCCCCTGGAAGCATGAAAATCACTTTAAACATGCTAATTTTAGCTCTAACACTGATGATCCACCTACAAATGTGAACTGACGTTCAAAAATAAAACATTTGAAAACGGACCATTTTCCACATTTCTGAAGCATGACGTAATGGGGGGGTGTTATCTCTTTTGTCGAAAATCAGCCGTTTTTGCTCGAACATTAAATGCCTCCAAATGGTATTTAATTAACTTCCCGAGCCCCTGGAAGCATGAAAATCACTTTAAACATGCTAATTTTAGCTCTAACACTGATGATCCACCTACAAATGTGAACTGACGTTCAAAAATAAAACATTTGAAAACGGACCATTTTCCACATTTCTGAAGCATGACGTAATGGGGGGGTGTTATCTCTTTTGTCGAAAATCAGCCGTTTTTGCTCGAACATTAAATGCCTCCAAATGGTATTTAATTAACTTACCGGGGTGAAGAAACCCTTTTTGAGAACTCAGAGTGAGTAAATTGGCCATTTTCATGCACTTTTAACCATTCCATAAATCTTGTGTTTTGGGCCCCTGGAAGCATGAAAATCACTTTAAACATGCTAATTTTAGCTCTAACACTGATGATCCACCTACAAATGTGAACTGACGTTCAAAAATAAAACATTTGAAAACGGACCATTTTCCACATTTCTGAAGCATGACGTAATGGGGGGGTGTTATCTCTTTTGTCGAAAATCAGCCGTTTTTGCTCGAACATTAAATGCCTCCAAATGGTATTTAATTAACTTCCCGAGCCCCTGGAAGCATGAAAATCACTTTAAACATGCTAATTTTAGCTCTAACACTGATGATCCACCTACAAATGTGAACTGACGTTCAAAAATAAAACATTTGAAAACGGACCATTTTCCACATTTCTGAAGCATGACGTAATGGGGGGGTGTTATCTCTTTTGTCGAAAATCAGCCGTTTTTGCTCGAACATTAAATGCCTCCAAATGGTATTTAATTAACTTCCCGAGCCCCTGGAAGCATGAAAATCACTTTAAACATGCTAATTTTAGCTCTAACACTGATGATCCACCTACAAATGTGAACTGACGTTCAAAAATAAAACATTTGAAAACGGACCATTTTCCACATTTCTGAAGCATGACGTAATGGGGGGTGTTATCTCTTTTGTCGAAAATCAGCCGTTTTTGCTCGAACATTAAATGCCTCCAAATGGTATTTAATTAACTTCCCGAGCCCCTGGAAGCATGAAAATCACTTTAAACATGCTAATTTTAGCTCTAACACTGATGATCCACCTACAAATGTGAACTGACGTTCAAAAATAAAACATTTGAAAACGGACCATTTTCCACATTTCTGAAGCATGACGTAATGGGGGGGTGTTATCTCTTTTGTCGAAAATCAGCCGTTTTTGCTCGAACATTAAATGCCTCCAAATGGTATTTAATTAACTTCCCGAGCCCCTGGAAGCATGAAAATCACTTTAAACATGCTAATTTTAGCTCTAACACTGATGATCCACCTACAAATGTGAACTGACGTTCAAAAATAAAACATTTGAAAACGGACCATTTTCCACATTTCTGAAGCATGACGTAATGGGGGGGTGTTATCTCTTTTGTCGAAAATCAGCCGTTTTTCCTCGAACATTAAATGCCTCCAAATGGTATTTAATTAACTTCCCGAGCCCCTGGAAGCATGAAAATCACTTTAAACATGCTAATTTTAGCTCTAACACTGATGATCCACCTACAAATGTGAACTGACGTTCAAAAATAAAACATTTGAAAACGGACCATTTTCCACATTTCTGAAGCATGACGTAATGGGGGGGTGTTATCTCTTTTGTCGAAAATCAGCCGTTTTTGCTCGAACATTAAATGCCTCCAAATGGTATTTAATTAACTTCCCGGGGTGAAGAAACCCTTTTTGAGAACTCAGAGTGAGTAAATTGGCCATTTTCATGCACTTTTAACCATTCCATAAATCTTGTGTTTTGGGCCCCTGGAAGCATGAAAATCACTTTAAACATGCTAATTTTAGCTCTAACACTGATGATCCACCTACAAATGTGAACTGACGTTCAAAAATAAAACATTTGAAAACGGACCATTTTCCACATTTCTGAAACATGACGTAATGGGGGGGTGTTATCTCTTTTGTCGAAAATCAGCCGTTTTTGCTCGAACATTAAATGCCTCCAAATGGTATTTAATTAACTTCCCGGGGTGAAGAAACCCTTTTTGAGAACTCAGAGTGAGTAAATTGGCCATTTTCATGCACTTTTAACCATTCCATAAATCTTGTGTTTTGGGCCCCTGGAAGCATGAAAATCACTTTAAACATGCTAATTTTAGCTCTAACACTGATGATCCACCTACAAATGTGAACTGACGTTCAAAAATAAAACATTTGAAAACGGACCATTTTCCACATTTCTGAAGCATGACGTAATGGGGGGGTGTTATCTCTTTTGTCGAAAATCAGCCGTTTTTGCTCGAACATTAAATGCCTCCAAATGGTATTTAATTAACTTCCCAAGCCCCTGGAAGCATGAAAATCACTTTAAACATGCTAATTTTAGCTCTAACACTGATGATCCACCTACAAATGTGAACTGACGTTCAAAAATAAAACATTTGAAAACGGACCATTTTCCACATTTCTGAAGCATGACGTAATGGGGGGGTGTTATCTCTTTTGTCGAAAATCAGCCGTTTTTGCTCGAACATTAAATGCCTCCAAATGGTATTTAATTAACTTCCCGGGGTGAAGAAACCCTTTTTGAGAACTCAGAGTGAGTAAATTGGCCATTTTCACGCACTTTTAACCATTCCATAAATCTTGTGTTTTGGGCCCCTGGAAGCATGAAAATCACTTTAAACATGCTAATTTTAGCTCTAACACTGATGATCCACCTACAAATGTGAACTGACGTTCAAAAATAAAACATTTGAAAACGGACCATTTTCCACATTTCTGAAGCATGACGTAATGGGGGGGTGTTATCTCTTTTGTCGAAAATCAGCCGTTTTTGCTCGAACATTAAATGCCTCCAAATGGTATTTAATTAACTTCCCGAGCCCCTGGAAGCATGAAAATCACTTTAAACATGCTAATTTTAGCTCTAACACTGATGATCCACCTACAAATGTGAACTGACGTTCAAAAATAAAACATTTGAAAACGGACCATTTTCCACATTTCTGAAGCATGACGTAATGGGGGGGTGTTATCTCTTTTGTCGAAAATCAGCCGTTTTTGCTCGAACATTAAATGCCTCCAAATGGTATTTAATTAACTTCCCGGGGTGAAGAAACCCTTTTTGAGAACTCAGAGTGAGTAAATTGGCCATTTTCATGCACTTTTAACCATTCCATAAATCTTGTGTTTTGGGCCCCTGGAAGCATGAAAATCACTTTAAACATGCTAATTTTAGCTCTAACACTGATGATCCACCTACAAATGTGAACTGACGTTCAAAAATAAAACATTTGAAAACGGACCATTTTCCACATTTCTGAAGCATGACGTAATGGGGGGGTGTTATCTCTTTTGTCGAAAATCTGCCGTTTTTGCTCGAACATTAAATGCCTCCAAATGGTATTTAATTAACTTCCCGGGGTGAAGAAACCCTTTTTGAGAACTCAGAGAGAGTAAATTGGCCATTTTCATGCACTTTTAACCATTCCATAAATCTTGTGTTTTGGGCCCCTGGAAGCATGAAAATCACTTTAAACATGCTAATTTTAGCTCTAACACTGATGATCCACCTACAAATGTGAACTGACGTTCAAAAATAAAACATTTGAAAACGGACCATTTTCCACATTTCTGAAGCATGACGTAATGGGGGGGTGTTATCTCTTTTGTTGAAAATCAGCCGTTTTTGCTCGAACATTAAATGCCTCCAAATGGTATTTAATTAACTTCCCGGGGTGAAGAAACCCTTTTTGAGAACTCAGAGTGAGTAAATTGGCCATTTTCATGCACTTTTAACCATTCCATAAATCTTGTGTTTTGGGCCCCTGGAAGCATGAAAATCACTTTAAACATGCTAATTTTAGCTCTAACACTGATGATCCACCTACAAATGTGAACTGACGTTCAAAAATAAAACATTTGAAAACAGACCATTTTCCACATTTCTGAAGCATGACGTAATGGGGGGGTGTTATCTCTTTTGTCGAAAATCAGCCGTTTTTGCTCGAACATTAAATGCCTCCAAATGGTATTTAATTAACTTCCCGGGGTGAAGAAACCCTTTTTGAGAACTCAGAGTGAGTAAATTGGCCATTTTCATGCACTTTTAACCATTCCATAAATCTTGTGTTTTGGGCCCCTGGAAGCATGAAAATCACTTTAAACATGCTAATTTTAGCTCTAACACTGATGATCCACCTACAAATGTGAACTGACGTTCAAAAATAAAACATTTGAAAACGGACCATTTTCCACATTTCTGAAGCATGACGTAATGGGGGGGTGTTATCTCTTTTGTCGAAAATCAGCCGTTTTTGCTCGAACATTAAATGCCTCCAAATGGTATTTAATTAACTTCCCGGGGTGAAGAAACCCTTTTTGAGAACTCAGAGTGAGTAAATTGGCCATTTTCATGCACTTTTAACCATTCCATAAATCTTGTGTTTTGGGCCCCTGGAAGCATGAAAATCACTTTAAACATGCTAATTTTAGCTCTAACACTGATGATCCACCTACAAATGTGAACTGACGTTCAAAAATAAAACATTTGAAAACGGACCATTTTCCACATTTCTGAAGCATGACGTAATGGGGGGGTGTTATCTCTTTTGTCGAAAATCAGCCGTTTTTGCTCGAACATTAAATGCCTCCAAATGGTATTTAATTAACTTCCCGGGGTGAAGAAACCCTTTTTGAGAACTCAGAGTGAGTAAATTGGCCATTTTCATGCACTTTTAACCATTCCATAAATCTTGTGTTTTGGGCCCCTGGAAGCATGAAAATCACTTTAAACATGCTAATTTTAGCTCTAACACTGATGATCCACCTACAAATGTGAACTGACGTTCAAAAATAAAACATTTGAAAACGGACCATTTTCCACATTTCTGAAGCATGACGTAATGGGGGGGTGTTATCTCTTTTGTCGAAAATCAGCCGTTTTTGCTCGAACATTAAATGCCTCCAAATGGTATTTAATTAACTTCCCGGGGTGAAGAAACCCTTTTTGAGAACTCAGAGTGAGTAAATTGGCCATTTTCATGCACTTTTAACCATTCCATAAATCTTGTGTTTTGGGCCCCTGGAAGCATGAAAATCACTTTAAACATGCTAATTTTAGCTCTAACACTGATGATCCACCTACAAATGTGAACTGACGTTCAAAAATAAAACATTTGAAAACGGACCATTTTCCACATTTCTGAAGCATGACGTAATGGGGGGGTGTTATCTCTTTTGTCGAAAATCAGCCGTTTTTGCTCGAACATTAAATGCCTCCAAATGGTATTTAATTAACTTCCCGGGGTGAAGAAACCCTTTTTGAGAACTCAGAGTGAGTAAATTGGCCATTTTCATGCACTTTTAACCATTCCATAAATCTTGTGTTTTGGGCCCCTGGAAGCATGAAAATCACTTTAAACATGCTAATTTTAGCTCTAACACTGATGATCCACCTACAAATGTGAACTGACGTTCAAAAATAAAACATTTGAAAACGGACCATTTTCCACATTTCTGAAGCATGACGTAATGGGGGGGTGTTATCTCTTTTGTCGAAAATCAGCCGTTTTTGCTCGAACATTAAATGCCTCCAAATGGTATTTAATTAACTTCCCGAGCCCCTGGAAGCATGAAAATCACTTTAAACATGCTAATTTTAGCTCTAACACTGATGATCCACCTACAAATGTGAACTGACGTTCAAAAATAAAACATTTGAAAACGGACCATTTTCCACATTTCTGAAGCATGACGTAATGGGGGGGTGTTATCTCTTTTGTCGAAAATCAGCCGTTTTTGCTCGAACATTAAATGCCTCCAAATGGTATTTAATTAACTTCCCGAGCCCCTGGAAGCATGAAAATCACTTTAAACATGCTAATTTTAGCTCTAACACTGATGATCCACCTACAAATGTGAACTGACGTTCAAAAATAAAACATTTGAAAACGGACCATTTTCCACATTTCTGAAGCATGACGTAATGGGGGGGTGTTATCTCTTTTGTCGAAAATCAGCCGTTTTTGCTCGAACATTAAATGCCTCCAAATGGTATTTAATTAACTTCCCGAGCCCCTGGAAGCATGAAAATCACTTTAAACATGCTAATTTTAGCTCTAACACTGATGATCCACCTACAAATGTGAACTGACGTTCAAAAATAAAACATTTGAAAACGGACCATTTTCCACATTTCTGAAGCATGACGTAATGGGGGGGTGTTATCTCTTTTGTCGAAAATCAGCCGTTTTTCCTCGAACATTAAATGCCTCCAAATGGTATTTAATTAACTTCCCGAGCCCCTGGAAGCATGAAAATCACTTTAAACATGCTAATTTTAGCTCTAACACTGATGATCCACCTACAAATGTGAACTGACGTTCAAAAATAAAACATTTGAAAACGGACCATTTTCCACATTTCTGAAGCATGACGTAATGGGGGGGTGTTATCTCTTTTGTCGAAAATCAGCCGTTTTTGCTCGAACATTAAATGCCTCCAAATGGTATTTAATTAACTTCCCGGGGTGAAGAAACCCTTTTTGAGAACGCAGAGTGAGTAAATTGGCCATTTTCATGCACTTTTAACCATTCCATAAATCTTGTGTTTTGGGCCCCTGGAAGCATGAAAATCACTTTAAACATGCTAATTTTAGCTCTAACACTGATGATCCACCTACAAATGTGAACTGACGTTCAAAAATAAAACATTTGAAAACGGACCATTTTCCACATTTCTGAAACATGACGTAATGGGGGGGTGTTATCTCTTTTGTCGAAAATCAGTCGTTTTTGCTCGAACATTAAATGCCTCCAAATGGTATTTAATTAACTTCCCGGGGTGAAGAAACCCTTTTTGAGAACTCAGAGTGAGTAAATTGGCCATTTTCATGCACTTTTAACCATTCCATAAATCTTGTGTTTTGGGCCCCTGGAAGCATGAAAATCACTTTAAACATGCTAATTTTAGCTCTAACACTGATGATCCACCTACAAATGTGAACTGACGTTCAAAAATAAAACATTTGAAAACGGACCATTTTCCACATTTCTGAAGCATGACGTAATGGGGGGGTGTTATCTCTTTTGTCGAAAATCAGCCGTTTTTGCTCGAACATTAAATGCCTCCAAATGGTATTTAATTAACTTCCCGGGGTGAAGAAACCCTTTTTGAGAACTCAGAGTGAGTAAATTGGCCATTTTCATGCACTTTTAACCATTCCATAAATCTTGTGTTTTGGGCCCCTGGAAGCATGAAAATCACTTTAAACATGCTAATTTTAGCTCTAACACTGATGATCCACCTACAAATGTGAACTGACGTTCAAAAATAAAACATTTGAAAACGGACCATTTTCCACATTTCTGAAGCATGACGTAATGGGGGGGTGTTATCTCTTTTGTCGAAAATCAGCCGTTTTTGCTCGAACATTAAATGCCTCCAAATGGTATTTAATTAACTTCCCGAGCCCCTGGAAGCATGAAAATCACTTTAAACATGCTAATTTTAGCTCTAACACTGATGATCCACCTACAAATGTGAACTGACGTTCAAAAATAAAACATTTGAAAACGGACCATTTTCCACATTTCTGAAGCATGACGTAATGGGGGGGTGTTATCTCTTTTGTCGAAAATCAGCCGTTTTTGCTCGAACATTAAATGCCTCCAAATGGTATTTAATTAACTTACCGGGGTGAAGAAACCCTTTTTGAGAACTCAGAGTGAGTAAATTGGCCATTTTCATGCACTTTTAACCATTCCATAAATCTTGTGTTTTGGGCCCCTGGAAGCATGAAAATCACTTTAAACATGCTAATTTTAGCTCTAACACTGATGATCCACCTACAAATGTGAACTGACGTTCAAAAATAAAACATTTGAAAACGGACCATTTTCCACATTTCTGAAGCATGACGTAATGGGGGGGTGTTATCTCTTTTGTCGAAAATCAGCCGTTTTTGCTCGAACATTAAATGCCTCCAAATGGTATTTAATTAACTTCCCGAGCCCCTGGAAGCATGAAAATCACTTTAAACATGCTAATTTTAGCTCTAACACTGATGATCCACCTACAAATGTGAACTGACGTTCAAAAATAAAACATTTGAAAACGGACCATTTTCCACATTTCTGAAGCATGACGTAATGGGGGGGTGTTATCTCTTTTGTCGAAAATCAGCCGTTTTTGCTCGAACATTAAATGCCTCCAAATGGTATTTAATTAACTTCCCGAGCCCCTGGAAGCATGAAAATCACTTTAAACATGCTAATTTTAGCTCTAACACTGATGATCCACCTACAAATGTGAACTGACGTTCAAAAATAAAACATTTGAAAACGGACCATTTTCCACATTTCTGAAGCATGACGTAATGGGGGGTGTTATCTCTTTTGTCGAAAATCAGCCGTTTTTGCTCGAACATTAAATGCCTCCAAATGGTATTTAATTAACTTCCCGAGCCCCTGGAAGCATGAAAATCACTTTAAACATGCTAATTTTAGCTCTAACACTGATGATCCACCTACAAATGTGAACTGACGTTCAAAAATAAAACATTTGAAAACGGACCATTTTCCACATTTCTGAAGCATGACGTAATGGGGGGGTGTTATCTCTTTTGTCGAAAATCAGCCGTTTTTGCTCGAACATTAAATGCCTCCAAATGGTATTTAATTAACTTCCCGAGCCCCTGGAAGCATGAAAATCACTTTAAACATGCTAATTTTAGCTCTAACACTGATGATCCACCTACAAATGTGAACTGACGTTCAAAAATAAAACATTTGAAAACGGACCATTTTCCACATTTCTGAAGCATGACGTAATGGGGGGGTGTTATCTCTTTTGTCGAAAATCAGCCGTTTTTCCTCGAACATTAAATGCCTCCAAATGGTATTTAATTAACTTCCCGAGCCCCTGGAAGCATGAAAATCACTTTAAACATGCTAATTTTAGCTCTAACACTGATGATCCACCTACAAATGTGAACTGACGTTCAAAAATAAAACATTTGAAAACGGACCATTTTCCACATTTCTGAAGCATGACGTAATGGGGGGGTGTTATCTCTTTTGTCGAAAATCAGCCGTTTTTGCTCGAACATTAAATGCCTCCAAATGGTATTTAATTAACTTCCCGGGGTGAAGAAACCCTTTTTGAGAACTCAGAGTGAGTAAATTGGCCATTTTCATGCACTTTTAACCATTCCATAAATCTTGTGTTTTGGGCCCCTGGAAGCATGAAAATCACTTTAAACATGCTAATTTTAGCTCTAACACTGATGATCCACCTACAAATGTGAACTGACGTTCAAAAATAAAACATTTGAAAACGGACCATTTTCCACATTTCTGAAACATGACGTAATGGGGGGGTGTTATCTCTTTTGTCGAAAATCAGCCGTTTTTGCTCGAACATTAAATGCCTCCAAATGGTATTTAATTAACTTCCCGGGGTGAAGAAACCCTTTTTGAGAACTCAGAGTGAGTAAATTGGCCATTTTCATGCACTTTTAACCATTCCATAAATCTTGTGTTTTGGGCCCCTGGAAGCATGAAAATCACTTTAAACATGCTAATTTTAGCTCTAACACTGATGATCCACCTACAAATGTGAACTGACGTTCAAAAATAAAACATTTGAAAACGGACCATTTTCCACATTTCTGAAGCATGACGTAATGGGGGGGTGTTATCTCTTTTGTCGAAAATCAGCCGTTTTTGCTCGAACATTAAATGCCTCCAAATGGTATTTAATTAACTTCCCGGGGTGAAGAAACCCTTTTTGAGAACTCAGAGTGAGTAAATTGGCCATTTTCATGCACTTTTAACCATTCCATAAATCTTGTGTTTTGGGCCCCTGGAAGCATGAAAATCACTTTAAACATGCTAATTTTAGCTCTAACACTGATGATCCACCTACAAATGTGAACTGACGTTCAAAAATAAAACATTTGAAAACGGACCATTTTCCACATTTCTGAAGCATGACGTAATGGGGGGGTGTTATCTCTTTTGTCGAAAATCAGCCGTTTTTGCTCGAACATTAAATGCCTCCAAATGGTATTTAATTAACTTCCCGAGCCCCTGGAAGCATGAAAATCACTTTAAACATGCTAATTTTAGCTCTAACACTGATGATCCACCTACAAATGTGAACTGACGTTCAAAAATAAAACATTTGAAAACGGACCATTTTCCACATTTCTGAAGCATGACGTAATGGGGGGGTGTTATCTCTTTTGTCGAAAATCAGCCGTTTTTGCTCGAACATTAAATGCCTCCAAATGGTATTTAATTAACTTCCCGAGCCCCTGGAAGCATGAAAATCACTTTAAACATGCTAATTTTAGCTCTAACACTGATGATCCACCTACAAATGTGAACTGACGTTCAAAAATAAAACATTTGAAAACGGACCATTTTCCACATTGCTGAAGCATGACGTAATGGGGGGGTGTTATCTCTTTTGTCGAAAATCAGCCGTTTTTGCTCGAACATTAAATGCCTCCAAATGGTATTTAATTAACTTCCCGAGCCCCTGGAAGCATGAAAATCACTTTAAACATGCTAATTTTAGCTCTAACACTGATGATCCACCTACAAATGTGAACTGACGTTCAAAAATAAAACATTTGAAAACGGACCATTTTCCACATTTCTGAAGCATGACGTAATGGGGGGGTGTTATCTCTTTTGTCGAAAATCAGCCGTTTTTGCTCGAACATTAAATGCCTCCAAATGGTATTTAATTAACTTCCCGAGCCCCTGGAAGCATGAAAATCACTTTAAACATGCTAATTTTAGCTCTAACACTGATGATCCACCTACAAATGTGAACTGACGTTCAAAAATAAAACATTTGAAAACGGACCATTTTCCACATTTCTGAAGCATGACGTAATGGGGGGGTGTTATCTCTTTTGTCGAAAATCAGCCGTTTTTGCTCGAACATTAAATGCCTCCAAATGGTATTTAATTAACTTACCGGGGTGAAGAAACCCTTTTTGAGAACTCAGAGTGAGTAAATTGGCCATTTTCATGCACTTTTAACCATTCCATAAATCTTGTGTTTTGGGCCCCTGGAAGCATGAAAATCACTTTAAACATGCTAATTTTAGCTCTAACACTGATGATCCACCTACAAATGTGAACTGACGTTCAAAAATAAAACATTTGAAAACGGACCATTTTCCACATTTCTGAAGCATGACGTAATGGGGGGGTGTTATCTCTTTTGTCGAAAATCAGCCGTTTTTGCTCGAACATTAAATGCCTCCAAATGGTATTTAATTAACTTCCCGAGCCCCTGGAAGCATGAAAATCACTTTAAACATGCTAATTTTAGCTCTAACACTGATGATCCACCTACAAATGTGAACTGACGTTCAAAAATAAAACATTTGAAAACGGACCATTTTCCACATTTCTGAAGCATGACGTAATGGGGGGGTGTTATCTCTTTTGTCGAAAATCAGCCGTTTTTGCTCGAACATTAAATGCCTCCAAATGGTATTTAATTAACTTCCCGAGCCCCTGGAAGCATGAAAATCACTTTAAACATGCTAATTTTAGCTCTAACACTGATGATCCACCTACAAATGTGAACTGACGTTCAAAAATAAAACATTTGAAAACGGACCATTTTCCACATTTCTGAAGCATGACGTAATGGGGGGGTGTTATCTCTTTTGTCGAAAATCAGCCGTTTTTGCTCGAACATTAAATGCCTCCAAATGGTATTTAATTAACTTCCCGAGCCCCTGGAAGCATGAAAATCACTTTAAACATGCTAATTTTAGCTCTAACACTGATGATCCACCTACAAATGTGAACTGACGTTCAAAAATAAAACATTTGAAAACGGACCATTTTCCACATTTCTGAAGCATGACGTAATGGGGGGGTGTTATCTCTTTTGTCGAAAATCAGCCGTTTTTCCTCGAACATTAAATGCCTCCAAATGGTATTTAATTAACTTCCCGAGCCCCTGGAAGCATGAAAATCACTTTAAACATGCTAATTTTAGCTCTAACACTGATGATCCACCTACAAATGTGAACTGACGTTCAAAAATAAAACATTTGAAAACGGACCATTTTCCACATTTCTGAAGCATGACGTAATGGGGGGGTGTTATCTCTTTTGTCGAAAATCAGCCGTTTTTGCTCGAACATTAAATGCCTCCAAATGGTATTTAATTAACTTCCCGGGGTGAAGAAACCCTTTTTGAGAACGCAGAGTGAGTAAATTGGCCATTTTCATGCACTTTTAACCATTCCATAAATCTTGTGTTTTGGGCCCCTGGAAGCATGAAAATCACTTTAAACATGCTAATTTTAGCTCTAACACTGATGATCCACCTACAAATGTGAACTGACGTTCAAAAATAAAACATTTGAAAACGGACCATTTTCCACATTTCTGAAGCATGACGTACATGCTAATTTTAGCTGTAACACTGATGATCCACCTACAAATGTGAACTGACGTTCAAAAATAAAACATTTGAAAACGGACCATTTTCCACATTTCTGAAGCATGACGTAATGGGGGGGGTGTTATCTCTTTTGTCGAAAATCAGCCGTTTTTGCTCGAACATTAAATGCCTCCAAATGGTATTTAATTAACTTCCCGAGCCCCTGGAAGCATGAAAATCACTTTAAACATGCTAATTTTAGCTCTAACACTGATGATCCACCTACAAATGTGAACTGACGTTCAAAAATAAAACATTTGAAAACGGACCATTTTCCACATTGCTGAAGCATGACGTAATGGGGGGGTGTTATCTCTTTTGTCGAAAATCAGCCGTTTTTGCTCGAACATTAAATGCCTCCAAATGGTATTTAATTAACTTCCCGAGCCCCTGGAAGCATGAAAATCACTTTAAACATGCTAATTTTAGCTCTAACACTGATGATCCACCTACAAATGTGAACTGACGTTCAAAAATAAAACATTTGAAAACGGACCATTTTCCACATTTCTGAAGCATGACGTAATGGGGGGGTGTTATCTCTTTTGTCGAAAATCAGCCGTTTTTGCTCGAACATTAAATGCCTCCAAATGGTATTTAATTAACTTCCCGAGCCCCTGGAAGCATGAAAATCACTTTAAACATGCTAATTTTAGCTCTAACACTGATGATCCACCTACAAATGTGAACTGACGTTCAAAAATAAAACATTTGAAAACGGACCATTTTCCACATTTCTGAAGCATGACGTAATGGGGGGGTGTTATCTCTTTTGTCGAAAATCAGCCGTTTTTGCTCGAACATTAAATGCCTCCAAATGGTATTTAATTAACTTCCCGAGCCCCTGGAAGCATGAAAATCACTTTAAACATGCTAATTTTAGCTCTAACACTGATGATCCACCTACAAATGTGAACTGACGTTCAAAAATAAAACATTTGAAAACGGACCATTTTCCACATTTCTGAAGCATGACGTAATGGGGGGGTGTTATCTCTTTTGTCGAAAATCAGCCGTTTTTGCTCGAACATTAAATGCCTCCAAATGGTATTTAATTAACTTCCCGAGCCCCTGGAAGCATGAAAATCACTTTAAACATGCTAATTTTAGCTCTAACACTGATGATCCACCTACAAATGTGAACTGACGTTCAAAAATAAAACATTTGAAAACGGACCATTTTCCACATTTCTGAAGCATGACGTAATGGGGGGGTGTTATCTCTTTTGTCGAAAATCAGCCGTTTTTGCTCGAACATTAAATGCCTCCAAATGGTATTTAATTAACTTCCCGAGCCCCTGGAAGCATGAAAATCACTTTAAACATGCTAATTTTAGCTCTAACACTGATGATCCACCTACAAATGTGAACTGACGTTCAAAAATAAAACATTTGAAAACGGACCATTTTCCACATTTCTGAAGCATGACGTAATGGGGGGGTGTTATCTCTTTTGTCGAAAATCAGCCGTTTTTGCTCGAACATTAAATGCCTCCAAATGGTATTTAATTAACTTCCCGAGCCCCTGGAAGCATGAAAATCACTTTAAACATGCTAATTTTAGCTCTAACACTGATGATCCACCTACAAATGTGAACTGACGTTCAAAAATAAAACATTTGAAAACGGACCATTTTCCACATTTCTGAAGCATGACGTAATGGGGGGGTGTTATCTCTTTTGTCGAAAATCAGCCGTTTTTGCTCGAACATTAAATGCCTCCAAATGGTATTTAATTAACTTCCCGAGCCCCTGGAAGCATGACAATCACTTTAAACATGCTAATTTTAGCTCTAACACTGATGATCCACCTACAAATGTGAACTGACGTTCAAAAATAAAACATTTGAAAACGGACCATTTTCCACATTTCTGAAGCATGACGTAATGGGGGGGTGTTATCTCTTTTGTCGAAAATCAGCCGTTTTTGCTCGAACATTAAATGCCTCCAAATGGTATTTAATTAACTTCCCGACCCCCTGGAAGCATGAAAATCACTTTAAACATGCTAATTTTAGCTCTAACACTGATGATCCACCTACAAATGTGAACTGACGTTCAAAAATAAAACATTTGAAAACGGACCATTTTCCACATTTCTGAAGCATGACGTAATGGGGGGGTGTTATCTCTTTTGTCGAAAATCAGCCGTTTTTGCTCGAACATTAAATGCCTCCAAATGGTATTTAATTAACTTCCCGGGGTGAAGAAACCCTTTTTGAGAACTCAGAGTGAGTAAATTGGCCATTTTCATGCACTTTTAACCATTCCATAAATCTTGTGTTTTGGGCCCCTGGAAGCATGAAAATCACTTTAAACATGCTAATTTTAGCTCTAACACTGATGATCCACCTACAAATGTGAACTGACGTTCAAAAATAAAACATTTGAAAACGGACCATTTTCCACATTTCTGAAGCATGACGTAATGGGGGGGTGTTATCCTTTTGTCGAAAATCAGCCGTTTTTGCTCGAACATTAAATGCCTCCAAATGGTATTTAATTAACTTCCCGAGCCCCTGGAAGCATGAAAATCACTTTAAACATGCTAATTTTAGCTCTAACACTGATGATCCACCTACAAATGTGAACTGACGTTCAAAAATAAAACATTTGAAAACGGACCATTTTCCACATTTCTGAAGCATGACGTAATGGGGGGGTGTTATCTCTTTTGTCGAAAATCAGCCGTTTTTGCTCGAACATTAAATGCCTCCAAATGGTATTTAATTAACTTCCCGAGCCCCTGGAAGCATGAAAATCACTTTAAACATGCTAATTTTAGCTCTAACACTGATGATCCACCTACAAATGTGAACTGACGTTCAAAAATAAAACATTTGAAAACGGACCATTTTCCACATTGCTGAAGCATGACGTAATGGGGGGGTGTTATCTCTTTTGTCGAAAATCAGCCGTTTTTGCTCGAACATTAAATGCCTCCAAATGGTATTTAATTAACTTCCCGAGCCCCTGGAAGCATGAAAATCACTTTAAACATGCTAATTTTAGCTCTAACACTGATGATCCACCTACAAATGTGAACTGACGTTCAAAAATAAAACATTTGAAAACGGACCATTTTCCACATTTCTGAAGCATGACGTAATGGGGGGGTGTTATCTCTTTTGTCGAAAATCAGCCGTTTTTGCTCGAACATTAAATGCCTCCAAATGGTATTTAATTAACTTCCCGAGCCCCTGGAAGCATGAAAATCACTTTAAACATGCTAATTTTAGCTCTAACACTGATGATCCACCTACAAATGTGAACTGACGTTCAAAAATAAAACATTTGAAAACGGACCATTTTCCACATTTCTGAAGCATGACGTAATGGGGGGGTGTTATCTCTTTTGTCGAAAATCAGCCGTTTTTGCTCGAACATTAAATGCCTCCAAATGGTATTTAATTAACTTACCGGGGTGAAGAAACCCTTTTTGAGAACTCAGAGTGAGTAAATTGGCCATTTTCATGCACTTTTAACCATTCCATAAATCTTGTGTTTTGGGCCCCTGGAAGCATGAAAATCACTTTAAACATGCTAATTTTAGCTCTAACACTGATGATCCACCTACAAATGTGAACTGACGTTCAAAAATAAAACATTTGAAAACGGACCATTTTCCACATTTCTGAAGCATGACGTAATGGGGGGGTGTTATCTCTTTTGTCGAAAATCAGCCGTTTTTGCTCGAACATTAAATGCCTCCAAATGGTATTTAATTAACTTCCCGAGCCCCTGGAAGCATGAAAATCACTTTAAACATGCTAATTTTAGCTCTAACACTGATGATCCACCTACAAATGTGAACTGACGTTCAAAAATAAAACATTTGAAAACGGACCATTTTCCACATTTCTGAAGCATGACGTAATGGGGGGGTGTTATCTCTTTTGTCGAAAATCAGCCGTTTTTGCTCGAACATTAAATGCCTCCAAATGGTATTTAATTAACTTCCCGAGCCCCTGGAAGCATGAAAATCACTTTAAACATGCTAATTTTAGCTCTAACACTGATGATCCACCTACAAATGTGAACTGACGTTCAAAAATAAAACATTTGAAAACGGACCATTTTCCACATTTCTGAAGCATGACGTAATGGGGGGGTGTTATCTCTTTTGTCGAAAATCAGCCGTTTTTGCTCGAACATTAAATGCCTCCAAATGGTATTTAATTAACTTCCCGAGCCCCTGGAAGCATGAAAATCACTTTAAACATGCTAATTTTAGCTCTAACACTGATGATCCACCTACAAATGTGAACTGACGTTCAAAAATAAAACATTTGAAAACGGACCATTTTCCACATTTCTGAAGCATGACGTAATGGGGGGGTGTTATCTCTTTTGTCGAAAATCAGCCGTTTTTCCTCGAACATTAAATGCCTCCAAATGGTATTTAATTAACTTCCCGAGCCCCTGGAAGCATGAAAATCACTTTAAACATGCTAATTTTAGCTCTAACACTGATGATCCACCTACAAATGTGAACTGACGTTCAAAAATAAAACATTTGAAAACGGACCATTTTCCACATTTCTGAAGCATGACGTAATGGGGGGGTGTTATCTCTTTTGTCGAAAATCAGCCGTTTTTGCTCGAACATTAAATGCCTCCAAATGGTATTTAATTAACTTCCCGGGGTGAAGAAACCCTTTTTGAGAACGCAGAGTGAGTAAATTGGCCATTTTCATGCACTTTTAACCATTCCATAAATCTTGTGTTTTGGGCCCCTGGAAGCATGAAAATCACTTTAAACATGCTAATTTTAGCTCTAACACTGATGATCCACCTACAAATGTGAACTGACGTTCAAAAATAAAACATTTGAAAACGGACCATTTTCCACATTTCTGAAGCATGACGTACATGCTAATTTTAGCTCTAACACTGATGATCCACCTACAAATGTGAACTGACGTTCAAAAATAAAACATTTGAAAACGGACCATTTTCCACATTTCTGAAGCATGACGTAATGGGGGGGGTGTTATCTCTTTTGTCGAAAATCAGCCGTTTTTGCTCGAACATTAAATGCCTCCAAATGGTATTTAATTAACTTCCCGAGCCCCTGGAAGCATGAAAATCACTTTAAACATGCTAATTTTAGCTCTAACACTGATGATCCACCTACAAATGTGAACTGACGTTCAAAAATAAAATATTTGAAAACGGACCATTTTCCACATTGCTGAAGCATGACGTAATGGGGGGGTGTTATCTCTTTTGTCGAAAATCAGCCGTTTTTGCTCGAACATTAAATGCCTCCAAATGGTATTTAATTAACTTCCCGAGCCCCTGGAAGCATGAAAATCACTTTAAACATGCTAATTTTAGCTCTAACACTGATGATCCACCTACAAATGTGAACTGACGTTCAAAAATAAAACATTTGAAAACGGACCATTTTCCACATTTCTGAAGCATGACGTAATGGGGGGGTGTTATCTCTTTTGTCGAAAATCAGCCGTTTTTGCTCGAACATTAAATGCCTCCAAATGGTATTTAATTAACTTCCCGAGCCCCTGGAAGCATGAAAATCACTTTAAACATGCTAATTTTAGCTCTAACACTGATGATCCACCTACAAATGTGAACTGACGTTCAAAAATAAAACATTTGAAAACGGACCATTTTCCACATTTCTGAAGCATGACGTAATGGGGGGGTGTTATCTCTTTTGTCGAAAATCAGCCGTTTTTGCTCGAACATTAAATGCCTCCAAATGGTATTTAATTAACTTCCCGAGCCCCTGGAAGCATGAAAATCACTTTAAACATGCTAATTTTAGCTCTAACACTGATGATCCACCTACAAATGTGAACTGACGTTCAAAAATAAAACATTTGAAAACGGACCATTTTCCACATTTCTGAAGCATGACGTAATGGGGGGGTGTTATCTCTTTTGTCGAAAATCAGCCGTTTTTGCTCGAACATTAAATGCCTCCAAATGGTATTTAATTAACTTCCCGAGCCCCTGGAAGCATGAAAATCACTTTAAACATGCTAATTTTAGCTCTAACACTGATGATCCACCTACAAATGTGAACTGACGTTCAAAAATAAAACATTTGAAAACGGACCATTTTCCACATTTCTGAAGCATGACGTAATGGGGGGGTGTTATCTCTTTTGTCGAAAATCAGCCGTTTTTGCTCGAACATTAAATGCCTCCAAATGGTATTTAATTAACTTCCCGAGCCCCTGGAAGCATGAAAATCACTTTAAACATGCTAATTTTAGCTCTAACACTGATGATCCACCTACAAATGTGAACTGACGTTCAAAAATAAAACATTTGAAAACGGACCATTTTCCACATTTCTGAAGCATGACGTAATGGGGGGGTGTTATCTCTTTTGTCGAAAATCAGCCGTTTTTGCTCGAACATTAAATGCCTCCAAATGGTATTTAATTAACTTCCCGAGCCCCTGGAAGCATGAAAATCACTTTAAACATGCTAATTTTAGCTCTAACACTGATGATCCACCTACAAATGTGAACTGACGTTCAAAAATAAAACATTTGAAAACGGACCATTTTCCACATTTCTGAAGCATGACGTAATGGGGGGGTGTTATCTCTTTTGTCGAAAATCAGCCGTTTTTGCTCGAACATTAAATGCCTCCAAATGGTATTTAATTAACTTCCCGAGCCCCTGGAAGCATGACAATCACTTTAAACATGCTAATTTTAGCTCTAACACTGATGATCCACCTACAAATGTGAACTGACGTTCAAAAATAAAACATTTGAAAACGGACCATTTTCCACATTTCTGAAGCATGACGTAATGGGGGGGTGTTATCTCTTTTGTCGAAAATCAGCCGTTTTTGCTCGAACATTAAATGCCTCCAAATGGTATTTAATTAACTTCCCGACCCCCTGGAAGCATGAAAATCACTTTAAACATGCTAATTTTAGCTCTAACACTGATGATCCACCTACAAATGTGAACTGACGTTCAAAAATAAAACATTTGAAAACGGACCATTTTCCACATTTCTGAAGCATGACGTAATGGGGGGGTGTTATCTCTTTTGTCGAAAATCAGCCGTTTTTGCTCGAACATTAAATGCCTCCAAATGGTATTTAATTAACTTCCCGGGGTGAAGAAACCCTTTTTGAGAACTCAGAGTGAGTAAATTGGCCATTTTCATGCACTTTTAACCATTCCATAAATCTTGTGTTTTGGGCCCCTGGAAGCATGAAAATCACTTTAAACATGCTAATTTTAGCTCTAACACTGATGATCCACCTACAAATGTGAACTGACGTTCAAAAATAAAACATTTGAAAACGGACCATTTTCCACATTTCTGAAGCATGACGTAATGGGGGGGTGTTATCCTTTTGTCGAAAATCAGCCGTTTTTGCTCGAACATTAAATGCCTCCAAATGGTATTTAATTAACTTCCCGAGCCCCTGGAAGCATGAAAATCACTTTAAACATGCTAATTTTAGCTCTAACACTGATGATCCACCTACAAATGTGAACTGACGTTCAAAAATAAAACATTTGAAAACGGACCATTTTCCACATTTCTGAAGCATGACGTAATGGGGGGGTGTTATCTCTTTTGTCGAAAATCAGCCGTTTTTGCTCGAACATTAAATGCCTCCAAATGGTATTTAATTAACTTCCCGGGGTGAAGAAACCCTTTTTGAGAACTCAGAGTGAGTAAATTGGCCATTTTCATGCACTTTTAACCATTCCATAAATCTTGTGTTTTGGGCCCCTGGAAGCATGAAAATCACTTTAAACATGCTAATTTTAGCTCTAACACTGATGATCCACCTACAAATGTGAACTGACGTTCAAAAATAAAACATTTGAAAACGGACCATTTTCCACATTTCTGAAGCATGACGTAATGGGGGGGTGTTATCTCTTTTGTCGAAAATCAGCCGTTTTTGCTCGAACATTAAATGCCTCCAAATGGTATTTAATTAACTTCCCGAGCCCCTGGAAGCATGAAAATCACTTTAAACATGCTAATTTTAGCTCTAACACTGATGATCCACCTACAAATGTGAACAGACGTTCAAAAATAAAACATTTGAAAACGGACCATTTTCCACATTTCTGAAGCATGACGTAATGGGGGGTGTTATCTCTTTTGTCGAAAATCAGCCGTTTTTGCTCGAACATTAAATGCCTCCAAATGGTATTTAATTAACTTCCCGAGCCCCTGGAAGCATGAAAATCACTTTAAACATGCTAATTTTAGCTCTAACACTGATGATCCACCTACAAATGTGAACTGACGTTCAAAAATAAAACATTTGAAAACGGACCATTTTCCACATTTCTGAAGCATGACGTAATGGGGGGGTGTTATCTCTTTTGTCGAAAATCAGCCGTTTTTGCTCGAACATTAAATGCCTCCAAATGGTATTTAATTAACTTCCCGGGGTGAAGAAACCCTTTTTGAGAACTCAGAGTGAGTAAATTGGCCATTTTCATGCACTTTTAACCATTCCATAAATCTTGTGTTTTGGGCCCCTGGAAGCATGAAAATCACTTTAAACATGCTAATTTTAGCTCTAACACTGATGATCCACCTACAAATGTGAACTGACGTTCAAAAATAAAACATTTGAAAACGGACCATTTTCCACATTTCTGAAGCATGACGTAATGGGGGGGTGTTATCTCTTTTGTCGAAAATCAGCCGTTTTTGCTCGAACATTAAATGCCTCCAAATGGTATTTAATTAACTTCCCGAGCCCCTGGAAGCATGAAAATCACTTTAAACATGCTAATTTTAGCTCTAACACTGATGATCCACCTACAAATGTGAACTGACGTTCAAAAATAAAACATTTGAAAACGGACCATTTTCCACATTTCTGAAGCATGACGTAATGGGGGGGTGTTATCTCTTTTGTCGAAAATCAGCCGTTTTTGCTCGAACATTAAATGCCTCCAAATGGTATTTAATTAACTTCCCGGGTGAAGAAACCCTTTTTGAGAACTCAGAGTGAGTAAATTGGCCATTTTCATGCACTTTTAAACCATTCCATAAATCTTGTGTTTTGGGCCCGGAAGCATGAAAATCACTTTAAACATGCTAATTTTAGCTCTAACACTGATGATCCACCTACAAATGTGAACTGACGTTCAAAAATAAAACATTTGAAAACGGACCATTTTCCACATTTCTGAAGCATGACGTAATGGGGGGGTGTTATCTCTTTTGTCGAAAATCAGCCGTTTTTGCTCGAACATTAAATGCCTCCAAATGGTATTTAATTAACTTCCCGGGGTGAAGAAACCCTTTTTGAGAACTCAGAGTGAGTAAATTGGCCATTTTCATGCACTTTTAACCATTCCATAAATCTTGTGTTTTGGGCCCCTGGAAGCATGAAAATCACTTTAAACATGCTAATTTTAGCTCTAACACTGATGATCCACCTACAAATGTGAACTGACGTTCAAAAATAAAACATTTGAAAACGGACCATTTTCCACATTTCTGAAGCATGACGTAATGGGGGGGTGTTATCTCTTTTGTCGAAAATCAGCCGTTTTTGCTCGAACATTAAATGCCTCCAAATGGTATTTAATTAACTTCCCGGGGTGAAGAAACCCTTTTTGAGAACTCAGAGTGAGTAAATTGGCCATTTTCATGCACTTTTAACCATTCCATAAATCTTGTGTTTTGGGCCCCTGGAAGCATGAAAATCACTTTAAACATGCTAATTTTAGCTCTAACACTGATGATCCACCTACAAATGTGAACTGACGTTCAAAAATAAAACATTTGAAAACGGACCATTTTCCACATTTCTGAAGCATGACGTAATGGGGGGGTGTTATCTCTTTTGTCGAAAATCAGCCGTTTTTGCTCGAACATTAAATGCCTCCAAATGGTATTTAATTAACTTCCCGGCGTGAAGAAACCCTTTTTGAGAACTCAGAGTGAGTAAATTGGCCATTTTCATGCACTTTTAACCATTCCATAAATCTTGTGTTTTGGGCCCCTGGAAGCATGAAAATCACTTTAAACATGCTAATTTTAGCTCTAACACTGATGATCCACCTACAAATGTGAACTGACGTTCAAAAATAAAACATTTGAAAACGGACCATTTTCCACATTTCTGAAGCATGACGTAATGGGGGGGTGTTATCTCTTTTGTCGAAAATCAGCCGTTTTTGCTCGAACATTAAATGCCTCCAAATGGTATTTAATTAACTTCCCGGGGTGAAGAAACCCTTTTTGAGAACTCAGAGTGAGTAAATTGGCCATTTTCATGCACTTTTAACCATTCCATAAATCTTGTGTTTTGGGCCCCTGGAAGCATGAAAATCACTTTAAACATGCTAATTTTAGCTCTAACACTGATGATCCACCTACAAATGTGAACTGACGTTCAAAAATAAAACATTTGAAAACGGACCATTTTCCACATTTCTGAAGCATGACGTAATGGGGGGGTGTTATCTCTTTTGTCGAAAATCAGCCGTTTTTGCTCGAACATTAAATGCCTCCAAATGGTATTTAATTAACTTCCCGGGGTGAAGAAACCCTTTTTGAGAACTCAGAGTGAGTAAATTGGCCATTTTCATGCACTTTTAACCATTCCATAAATCTTGTGTTTTGGGCCCCTGGAAGCATGAAAATCACTTTAAACATGCTAATTTTAGCTCTAACACTGATGATCCACCTACAAATGTGAACTGACGTTCAAAAATAAAACATTTGAAAACGGACCATTTTCCACATTTCTGAAGCATGACGTAATGGGGGGGTGTTATCTCTTTTGTCGAAAATCAGCCGTTTTTGCTCGAACATTAAATGCCTCCAAATGGTATTTAATTAACTTCCCGGGTGAAGAAACCCTTTTTGAGAACTCAGAGTGAGTAAATTGGCCATTTTCATGCACTTTTAACCATTCCATAAATCTTGTGTTTTGGGCCCCTGGAAGCATGAAAATCACTTTAAACATGCTAATTTTAGCTCTAACACTGATGATCCACCTACAAATGTGAACTGACGTTCAAAAATAAAATATTTGAAAACGGACCATTTTCCACATTTCTGAAGCATGACGTAATGGGGGGGTGTTATCTCTTTTGTCGAAAATCAGCCGTTTTTGCTCGAACATTAAATGCCTCCAAATGGTATTTAATTAACTTCCCGAGCCCCTGGAAGCATGAAAATCACTTTAAACATGCTAATTTTAGCTCTAACACTGATGATCCACCTACAAATGTGAACTGACGTTCAAAAATAAAACATTTGAAAACGGACCATTTTCCACATTTCTGAAGCATGACGTAATGGGGGGGTGTTATCTCTTTTGTCGAAAATCAGCCGTTTTTGCTCGAACATTAAATGCCTCCAAATGGTATTTAATTAACTTCCCGAGCCCCTGGAAGCATGAAAATCACTTTAAACATGCTAATTTTAGCTCTAACACTGATGATCCACCTACAAATGTGAACTGACGTTCAAAAATAAAACATTTGAAAACGGACCATTTTCCACATTTCTGAAGCATGACGTAATGGGGGGGTGTTATCTCTTTTGTCGAAAATCAGCCGTTTTTGCTCGAACATTAAATGCCTCCAAATGGTATTTAATTAACTTACCGGGGTGAAGAAACCCTTTTTGAGAACTCAGAGTGAGTAAATTGGCCATTTTCATGCACTTTTAACCATTCCATAAATCTTGTGTTTTGGGCCCCTGGAAGCATGAAAATCACTTTAAACATGCTAATTTTAGCTCTAACACTGATGATCCACCTACAAATGTGAACTGACGTTCAAAAATAAAACATTTGAAAACGGACCATTTTCCACATTTCTGAAGCATGACGTAATGGGGGGGTGTTATCTCTTTTGTCGAAAATCAGCCGTTTTTGCTCGAACATTAAATGCCTCCAAATGGTATTTAATTAACTTCCCGAGCCCCTGGAAGCATGAAAATCACTTTAAACATGCTAATTTTAGCTCTAACACTGATGATCCACCTACAAATGTGAACTGACGTTCAAAAATAAAACATTTGAAAACGGACCATTTTCCACATTTCTGAAGCATGACGTAATGGGGGGGTGTTATCTCTTTTGTCGAAAATCAGCCGTTTTTGCTCGAACATTAAATGCCTCCAAATGGTATTTAATTAACTTCCCGGGGTGAAGAAACCCTTTTTGAGAACTCAGAGTGAGTAAATTGGCCATTTTCATGCACTTTTAACCATTCCATAAATCTTGTGTTTTGGGCCCCTGGAAGCATGAAAATCACTTTAAACATGCTAATTTTAGCTCTAACACTGATGATCCACCTACAAATGTGAACTGACGTTCAAAAATAAAACATTTGAAAACGGACCATTTTCCACATTTCTGAAGCATGACGTAATGGGGGGGTGTTATCTCTTTTGTCGAAAATCAGCCGTTTTTGCTCGAACATTAAATGCCTCCAAATGGTATTTAATTAACTTCCCGGGGTGAAGAAACCCTTTTTGAGAACTCAGAGTGAGTAAATTGGCCATTTTCATGCACTTTTAACCATTCCATAAATCTTGTGTTTTGGGCCCCTGGAAGCATGAAAATCACTTTAAACATGCTAATTTTAGCTCTAACACTGATGATCCACCTACAAATGTGAACTGACGTTCAAAAATAAAACATTTGAAAACGGACCATTTTCCACATTTCTGAAGCATGACGTAATGGGGGGGTGTTATCTCTTTTGTCGAAAATCAGCCGTTTTTGCTCGAACATTAAATGCCTCCAAATGGTATTTAATTAACTTCCCGGGGTGAAGAAACCCTTTTTGAGAACTCAGAGTGAGTAAATTGGCCATTTTCATGCACTTTTAACCATTCCATAAATCTTGTGTTTTGGGCCCCTGGAAGCATGAAAATCACTTTAAACATGCTAATTTTAGCTCTAACACTGATGATCCACCTACAAATGTGAACTGACGTTCAAAAATAAAACATTTGAAAACGGACCATTTTCCACATTTCTGAAGCATGACGTAATGGGGGGGTGTTATCTCTTTTGTCGAAAATCAGCCGTTTTTGCTCGAACATTAAATGCCTCCAAATGGTATTTAATTAACTTCCCGGCGTGAAGAAACCCTTTTTGAGAACTCAGAGTGAGTAAATTGGCCATTTTCATGCACTTTTAACCATTCCATAAATCTTGTGTTTTGGGCCCCTGGAAGCATGAAAATCACTTTAAACATGCTAATTTTAGCTCTAACACTGATGATCCACCTACAAATGTGAACTGACGTTCAAAAATAAAACATTTGAAAACGGACCATTTTCCACATTTCTGAAGCATGACGTAATGGGGGGGTGTTATCTCTTTTGTCGAAAATCAGCCGTTTTTGCTCGAACATTAAATGCCTCCAAATGGTATTTAATTAACTTCCCGGGGTGAAGAAACCCTTTTTGAGAACTCAGAGTGAGTAAATTGGCCATTTTCATGCACTTTTAACCATTCCATAAATCTTGTGTTTTGGGCCCCTGGAAGCATGAAAATCACTTTAAACATGCTAATTTTAGCTCTAACACTGATGATCCACCTACAAATGTGAACTGACGTTCAAAAATAAAACATTTGAAAACGGACCATTTTCCACATTTCTGAAGCATGACGTAATGGGGGGGTGTTATCTCTTTTGTCGAAAATCAGCCGTTTTTGCTCGAACATTAAATGCCTCCAAATGGTATTTAATTAACTTCCCGGGGTGAAGAAACCCTTTTTGAGAACTCAGAGTGAGTAAATTGGCCATTTTCATGCACTTTTAACCATTCCATAAATCTTGTGTTTTGGGCCCCTGGAAGCATGAAAATCACTTTAAACATGCTAATTTTAGCTCTAACACTGATGATCCACCTACAAATGTGAACTGACGTTCAAAAATAAAACATTTGAAAACGGACCATTTTCCACATTTCTGAAGCATGACGTAATGGGGGGGTGTTATCTCTTTTGTCGAAAATCAGCCGTTTTTGCTCGAACATTAAATGCCTCCAAATGGTATTTAATTAACTTCCCGGGGTGAAGAAACCCTTTTTGAGAACTCAGAGTGAGTAAATTGGCCATTTTCATGCACTTTTAACCATTCCATAAATCTTGTGTTTTGGGCCCCTGGAAGCATGAAAATCACTTTAAACATGCTAATTTTAGCTCTAACACTGATGATCCACCTACAAATGTGAACTGACGTTCAAAAATAAAATATTTGAAAACGGACCATTTTCCACATTTCTGAAGCATGACGTAATGGGGGGGTGTTATCTCTTTTGTCGAAAATCAGCCGTTTTTGCTCGAACATTAAATGCCTCCAAATGGTATTTAATTAACTTCCCGAGCCCCTGGAAGCATGAAAATCACTTTAAACATGCTAATTTTAGCTCTAACACTGATGATCCACCTACAAATGTGAACTGACGTTCAAAAATAAAACATTTGAAAACGGACCATTTTCCACATTTCTGAAGCATGACGTAATGGGGGGGTGTTATCTCTTTTGTCGAAAATCAGCCGTTTTTGCTCGAACATTAAATGCCTCCAAATGGTATTTAATTAACTTCCCGAGCCCCTGGAAGCATGAAAATCACTTTAAACATGCTAATTTTAGCTCTAACACTGATGATCCACCTACAAATGTGAACTGACGTTCAAAAATAAAACATTTGAAAACGGACCATTTTCCACATTTCTGAAGCATGACGTATTGGGGGGGTGTTATCTCTTTTGTCGAAAATCAGCCGTTTTTGCTCGAACATTAAATGCCTCCAAATGGTATTTAATTAACTTACCGGGGTGAAGAAACCCTTTTTGAGAACTCAGAGTGAGTAAATTGGCCATTTTCATGCACTTTTAACCATTCCATAAATCTTGTGTTTTGGGCCCCTGGAAGCATGAAAATCACTTTAAACATGCTAATTTTAGCTCTAACACTGATGATCCACCTACAAATGTGAACTGACGTTCAAAAATAAAACATTTGAAAACGGACCATTTTCCACATTTCTGAAGCATGACGTAATGGGGGGGTGTTATCTCTTTTGTCGAAAATCAGCCGTTTTTGCTCGAACATTAAATGCCTCCAAATGGTATTTAATTAACTTCCCGAGCCCCTGGAAGCATGAAAATCACTTTAAACATGCTAATTTTAGCTCTAACACTGATGATCCACCTACAAATGTGAACTGACGTTCAAAAATAAAACATTTGAAAACGGACCATTTTCCACATTTCTGAAGCATGACGTAATGGGGGGGTGTTATCTCTTTTGTCGAAAATCAGCCGTTTTTGCTCGAACATTAAATGCCTCCAAATGGTATTTAATTAACTTCCCGAGCCCCTGGAAGCATGAAAATCACTTTAAACATGCTAATTTTAGCTCTAACACTGATGATCCACCTACAAATGTGAACTGACGTTCAAAAATAAAACATTTGAAAACGGACCATTTTCCACATTTCTGAAGCATGACGTAATGGGGGGGTGTTATCTCTTTTGTCGAAAATCAGCCGTTTTTGCTCGAACATTAAATGCCTCCAAATGGTATTTAATTAACTTCCCGAGCCCCTGGAAGCATGAAAATCACTTTAAACATGCTAATTTTAGCTCTAACACTGATGATCCACCTACAAATGTGAACTGACGTTCAAAAATAAAACATTTGAAAACGGACCATTTTCCACATTTCTGAAGCATGACGTAATGGGGGTGTGTTATCTCTTTTGTCGAAAATCAGCCGTTTTTGCTCGAACATTAAATGCCTCCAAATGGTATTTAATTAACTTCCCGAGCCCCTGGAAGCATGAAAATCACTTTAAACATGCTAATTTTAGCTCTAACACTGATGATCCACCTACAAATGTGAACTGACGTTCAAAAATAAAACATTTGAAAACGGACCATTTTCCACATTTCTGAAGCATGACGTAATGGAGGGGTGTTATCTCTTTTGTCGAAAATCAGCCGTTTTTCCTCGAACATTAAATGCCTCCAAATGGTATTTAATTAACTTCCCGAGCCCCTGGAAGCATGAAAATCACTTTAAACATGCTAATTTTAGCTCTAACACTGATGATCCACCTACAAATGTGAACTGACGTTCAAAAATAAAACATTTGAAAACGGACCATTTTCCACATTTCTGAAGCATGACGTAATGGGGGGGTGTTATCTCTTTTGTCGAAAATCAGCCGTTTTTGCTCGAACATTAAATGCCTCCAAATGGTATTTAATTAACTTCCCGGGGTGAAGAAACCCTTTTTGAGAACTCAGAGTGAGTAAATTGGCCATTTTCATGCACTTTTAACCATTCCATAAATCTTGTGTTTTGGGCCCCTGGAAGCATGAAAATCACTTTAAACATGCTAATTTTAGCTCTAACACTGATGATCCACCTACAAATGTGAACTGACGTTCAAAAATAAAACATTTGAAAACGGACCATTTTCCACATTTCTGAAGCATGACGTAATGGGGGGGTGTTATCTCTTTTGTCGAAAATCAGCCGTTTTTGCTCGAACATTAAATGCCTCCAAATGGTATTTAATTAACTTCCCGGGGTGAAGAAACCCTTTTTGAGAACTCAGAGTGAGTAAATTGGCCATTTTCATGCACTTTTAACCATTCCATAAATCTTGTGTTTTGGGCCCCTGGAAGCATGAAAATCACTTTAAACATGCTAATTTTAGCTCTAACACTGATGATCCACCTACAAATGTGAACTGACGTTCAAAAATAAAACATTTGAAAACGGACCATTTTCCACATTTCTGAAGCATGACGTAATGGGGGGGTGTTATCTCTTTTGTCGAAAATCAGCCGTTTTTGCTCGAACATTAAATGCCTCCAAATGGTATTTAATTAACTTCCCGGGGTGAAGAAACCCTTTTTGAGAACTCAGAGTGAGTAAATTGGCCATTTTCATGCACTTTTAACCATTCCATAAATCTTGTGTTTTGGGCCCCTGGAAGCATGAAAATCACTTTAAACATGCTAATTTTAGCTCTAACACTGATGATCCACCTACAAATGTGAACTGACGTTCAAAAATAAAACATTTGAAAACGGACCATTTTCCACATTTCTGAAGCATGACGTAATGGGGGGGTGTTATCTCTTTTGTCGAAAATCAGCCGTTTTTGCTCGAACATTAAATGCCTCCAAATGGTATTTAATTAACTTCCCGGCGTGAAGAAACCCTTTTTGAGAACTCAGAGTGAGTAAATTGGCCATTTTCATGCACTTTTAACCATTCCATAAATCTTGTGTTTTGGGCCCCTGGAAGCATGAAAATCACTTTAAACATGCTAATTTTAGCTCTAACACTGATGATCCACCTACAAATGTGAACTGACGTTCAAAAATAAAACATTTGAAAACGGACCATTTTCCACATTTCTGAAGCATGACGTAATGGGGGGGTGTTATCTCTTTTGTCGAAAATCAGCCGTTTTTGCTCGAACATTAAATGCCTCCAAATGGTATTTAATTAACTTCCCGGGGTGAAGAAACCCTTTTTGAGAACTCAGAGTGAGTAAATTGGCCATTTTCATGCACTTTTAACCATTCCATAAATCTTGTGTTTTGGGCCCCTGGAAGCATGAAAATCACTTTAAACATGCTAATTTTAGCTCTAACACTGATGATCCACCTACAAATGTGAACTGACGTTCAAAAATAAAACATTTGAAAACGGACCATTTTCCACATTTCTGAAGCATGACGTAATGGGGGGGTGTTATCTCTTTTGTCGAAAATCAGCCGTTTTTGCTCGAACATTAAATGCCTCCAAATGGTATTTAATTAACTTCCCGGGGTGAAGAAACCCTTTTTGAGAACTCAGAGTGAGTAAATTGGCCATTTTCATGCACTTTTAACCATTCCATAAATCTTGTGTTTTGGGCCCCTGGAAGCATGAAAATCACTTTAAACATGCTAATTTTAGCTCTAACACTGATGATCCACCTACAAATGTGAACTGACGTTCAAAAATAAAACATTTGAAAACGGACCATTTTCCACATTTCTGAAGCATGACGTAATGGGGGGGTGTTATCTCTTTTGTCGAAAATCAGCCGTTTTTGCTCGAACATTAAATGCCTCCAAATGGTATTTAATTAACTTCCCGGGGTGAAGAAACCCTTTTTGAGAACTCAGAGTGAGTAAATTGGCCATTTTCATGCACTTTTAACCATTCCATAAATCTTGTGTTTTGGGCCCCTGGAAGCATGAAAATCACTTTAAACATGCTAATTTTAGCTCTAACACTGATGATCCACCTACAAATGTGAACTGACGTTCAAAAATAAAATATTTGAAAACGGACCATTTTCCACATTTCTGAAGCATGACGTAATGGGGGGGTGTTATCTCTTTTGTCGAAAATCAGCCGTTTTTGCTCGAACATTAAATGCCTCCAAATGGTATTTAATTAACTTCCCGAGCCCCTGGAAGCATGAAAATCACTTTAAACATGCTAATTTTAGCTCTAACACTGATGATCCACCTACAAATGTGAACTGACGTTCAAAAATAAAACATTTGAAAACGGACCATTTTCCACATTTCTGAAGCATGACGTAATGGGGGGGTGTTATCTCTTTTGTCGAAAATCAGCCGTTTTTGCTCGAACATTAAATGCCTCCAAATGGTATTTAATTAACTTCCCGAGCCCCTGGAAGCATGAAAATCACTTTAAACATGCTAATTTTAGCTCTAACACTGATGATCCACCTACAAATGTGAACTGACGTTCAAAAATAAAACATTTGAAAACGGACCATTTTCCACATTTCTGAAGCATGACGTAATGGGGGGGTGTTATCTCTTTTGTCGAAAATCAGCCGTTTTTGCTCGAACATTAAATGCCTCCAAATGGTATTTAATTAACTTACCGGGGTGAAGAAACCCTTTTTGAGAACTCAGAGTGAGTAAATTGGCCATTTTCATGCACTTTTAACCATTCCATAAATCTTGTGTTTTGGGCCCCTGGAAGCATGAAAATCACTTTAAACATGCTAATTTTAGCTCTAACACTGATGATCCACCTACAAATGTGAACTGACGTTCAAAAATAAAACATTTGAAAACGGACCATTTTCCACATTTCTGAAGCATGACGTAATGGGGGGGTGTTATCTCTTTTGTCGAAAATCAGCCGTTTTTGCTCGAACATTAAATGCCTCCAAATGGTATTTAATTAACTTCCCGAGCCCCTGGAAGCATGAAAATCACTTTAAACATGCTAATTTTAGCTCTAACACTGATGATCCACCTACAAATGTGAACTGACGTTCAAAAATAAAACATTTGAAAACGGACCATTTTCCACATTTCTGAAGCATGACGTAATGGGGGGGTGTTATCTCTTTTGTCGAAAATCAGCCGTTTTTGCTCGAACATTAAATGCCTCCAAATGGTATTTAATTAACTTCCCGAGCCCCTGGAAGCATGAAAATCACTTTAAACATGCTAATTTTAGCTCTAACACTGATGATCCACCTACAAATGTGAACTGACGTTCAAAAATAAAACATTTGAAAACGGACCATTTTCCACATTTCTGAAGCATGACGTAATGGGGGGGTGTTATCTCTTTTGTCGAAAATCAGCCGTTTTTGCTCGAACATTAAATGCCTCCAAATGGTATTTAATTAACTTCCCGAGCCCCTGGAAGCATGAAAATCACTTTAAACATGCTAATTTTAGCTCTAACACTGATGATCCACCTACAAATGTGAACTGACGTTCAAAAATAAAACATTTGAAAACGGACCATTTTCCACATTTCTGAAGCATGACGTAATGGGGGTGTGTTATCTCTTTTGTCGAAAATCAGCCGTTTTTGCTCGAACATTAAATGCCTCCAAATGGTATTTAATTAACTTCCCGAGCCCCTGGAAGCATGAAAATCACTTTAAACATGCTAATTTTAGCTCTAACACTGATGATCCACCTACAAATGTGAACTGACGTTCAAAAATAAAACATTTGAAAACGGACCATTTTCCACATTTCTGAAGCATGACGTAATGGAGGGGTGTTATCTCTTTTGTCGAAAATCAGCCGTTTTTCCTCGAACATTAAATGCCTCCAAATGGTATTTAATTAACTTCCCGAGCCCCTGGAAGCATGAAAATCACTTTAAACATGCTAATTTTAGCTCTAACACTGATGATCCACCTACAAATGTGAACTGACGTTCAAAAATAAAACATTTGAAAACGGACCATTTTCCACATTTCTGAAGCATGACGTAATGGGGGGGTGTTATCTCTTTTGTCGAAAATCAGCCGTTTTTGCTCGAACATTAAATGCCTCCAAATGGTATTTAATTAACTTCCCGGGGTGAAGAAACCCTTTTTGAGAACTCAGAGTGAGTAAATTGGCCATTTTCATGCACTTTTAACCATTCCATAAACCTTGTGTTTTGGGCCCCTGGAAGCATGAAAATCACTTTAAACATGCTAATTTTAGCTCTAACACTGATGATCCACCTACAAATGTGAACTGACGTTCAAAAATAAAACATTTGAAAACGGACCATTTTCCACATTTCTGAAGCATGACGTAATGGGGGGGTGTTATCTCTTTTGTCGAAAATCAGCCGTTTTTGCTCGAACATTAAATGCCTCCAAATGGTATTTAATTAACTTCCCGGGGTGAAGAAACCCTTTTTGAGAACTCAGAGTGAGTAAATTGGCCATTTTCATGCACTTTTAACCATTCCATAAATCTTGTGTTTTGGGCCCCTGGAAGCATGAAAATCACTTTAAACATGCTAATTTTAGCTCTAACACTGATGATCCACCTACAAATATGAACTGACGTTCAAAAATAAAACATTTGAAAACGGACCATTTTCCACATTTCTGAAGCATGACGTAATGGGGGGGTGTTATCTCTTTTGTCGAAAATCAGCCGTTTTTGCTCGAACATTAAATGCCTCCAAATGGTATTTAATTAACTTCCCGGGGTGAAGAAACCCTTTTTGAGAACTCAGAGTGAGTAAATTGGCCATTTTCATGCACTTTTAACCATTCCATAAATCTTGTGTTTAGGGCCCCTGGAAGCATGAAAATCACTTTAAACATGCTAATTTTAGCTCTAACACTGATGATCCACCTACAAATGTGAACTGACGTTCAAAAATAAAACATTTGAAAACGGACCATTTTCCACATTTCTGAAGCATGACGTAATGGGGGGGTGTTATCTCTTTTGTCGAAAATCAGCCGTTTTTGCTCGAACATTAAATGCCTCCAAATGGTATTTAATTAACTTCCCGAGCCCCTGGAAGCATGAAAATCACTTTAAACATGCTAATTTTAGCTCTAACACTGATGATCCACCTACAAATGTGAACTGACGTTCAAAAATAAAACATTTGAAAACGGACCATTTTCCACATTTCTGAAGCATGACGTAATGGGGGGGTGTTATCTCTTTTGTCGAAAATCAGCCGTTTTTGCTCGAACATTAAATGCCTCCAAATGGTATTTAATTAACTTCCCGAGCCCCTGGAAGCATGAAAATCACTTTAAACATGCTAATTTTAGCTCTAACACTGATGATCCACCTACAAATGTGAACTGACGTTCAAAAATAAAACATTTGAAAACGGACCATTTTCCACATTTCTGAAGCATGACGTAATGGGGGGGTGTTATCTCTTTTGTCGAAAATCAGCCGTTTTTGCTCGAACATTAAATGCCTCCAAATGGTATTTAATTAACTTACCGGGGTGAAGAAACCCTTTTTGAGAACTCAGAGTGAGTAAATTGGCCATTTTCATGCACTTTTAACCATTCCATAAATCTTGTGTTTTGGGCCCCTGGAAGCATGAAAATCACTTTAAACATGCTAATTTTAGCTCTAACACTGATGATCCACCTACAAATGTGAACTGACGTTCAAAAATAAAACATTTGAAAACGGACCATTTTCCACATTTCTGAAGCATGACGTAATGGGGGGGTGTTATCTCTTTTGTCGAAAATCAGCCGTTTTTGCTCGAACATTAAATGCCTCCAAATGGTATTTAATTAACTTCCCGAGCCCCTGGAAGCATGAAAATCACTTTAAACATGCTAATTTTAGCTCTAACACTGATGATCCACCTACAAATGTGAACTGACGTTCAAAAATAAAACATTTGAAAACGGACCATTTTCCACATTTCTGAAGCATGACGTAATGGGGGGGTGTTATCTCTTTTGTCGAAAATCAGCCGTTTTTGCTCGAACATTAAATGCCTCCAAATGGTATTTAATTAACTTCCCGAGCCCCTGGAAGCATGAAAATCACTTTAAACATGCTAATTTTAGCTCTAACACTGATGATCCACCTACAAATGTGAACTGACGTTCAAAAATAAAACATTTGAAAACGGACCATTTTCCACATTTCTGAAGCATGACGTAATGGGGGGGTGTTATCTCTTTTGTCGAAAATCAGCCGTTTTTGCTCGAACATTAAATGCCTCCAAATGGTATTTAATTAACTTCCCGAGCCCCTGGAAGCATGAAAATCACTTTAAACATGCTAATTTTAGCTCTAACACTGATGATCCACCTACAAATGTGAACTGACGTTCAAAAATAAAACATTTGAAAACGGACCATTTTCCACATTTCTGAAGCATGACGTAATGGGGGTGTGTTATCTCTTTTGTCGAAAATCAGCCGTTTTTGCTCGAACATTAAATGCCTCCAAATGGTATTTAATTAACTTCCCGAGCCCCTGGAAGCATGAAAATCACTTTAAACATGCTAATTTTAGCTCTAACACTGATGATCCACCTACAAATGTGAACTGACGTTCAAAAATAAAACATTTGAAAACGGACCATTTTCCACATTTCTGAAGCATGACGTAATGGAGGGGTGTTATCTCTTTTGTCGAAAATCAGCCGTTTTTCCTCGAACATTAAATGCCTCCAAATGGTATTTAATTAACTTCCCGAGCCCCTGGAAGCATGAAAATCACTTTAAACATGCTAATTTTAGCTCTAACACTGATGATCCACCTACAAATGTGAACTGACGTTCAAAAATAAAACATTTGAAAACGGACCATTTTCCACATTTCTGAAGCATGACGTAATGGGGGGGTGTTATCTCTTTTGTCGAAAATCAGCCGTTTTTGCTCGAACATTAAATGCCTCCAAATGGTATTTAATTAACTTCCCGGGGTGAAGAAACCCTTTTTGAGAACTCAGAGTGAGTAAATTGGCCATTTTCATGCACTTTTAACCATTCCATAAACCTTGTGTTTTGGGCCCCTGGAAGCATGAAAATCACTTTAAACATGCTAATTTTAGCTCTAACACTGATGATCCACCTACAAATGTGAACTGACGTTCAAAAATAAAACATTTGAAAACGGACCATTTTCCACATTTCTGAAGCATGACGTAATGGGGGGGTGTTATCTCTTTTGTCGAAAATCAGCCGTTTTTGCTCGAACATTAAATGCCTCCAAATGGTATTTAATTAACTTCCCGGGGTGAAGAAACCCTTTTTGAGAACTCAGAGTGAGTAAATTGGCCATTTTCATGCACTTTTAACCATTCCATAAACCTTGTGTTTTGGGCCCCTGGAAGCATGAAAATCACTTTAAACATGCTAATTTTAGCTCTAACACTGATGATCCACCTACAAATGTGAACTGACGTTCAAAAATAAAACATTTGAAAACGGACCATTTTCCACATTTCTGAAGCATGACGTAATGGGGGGGTGTTATCTCTTTTGTCGAAAATCAGCCGTTTTTGCTCGAACATTAAATGCCTCCAAATGGTATTTAATTAACTTCCCGGGGTGAAGAAACCCTTTTTGAGAACTCAGAGTGAGTAAATTGGCCATTTTCATGCACTTTTAACCATTCAATAAATCTTGTGTTTTGGGCCCCTGGCAGCATGAAAATCACTTTAAACATGCTAATTTTAGCTCTAACACTGATGATCCACCTACAAATATGAACTGACGTTCAAAAATAAAACATTTGAAAACGGACCATTTTCCACATTTCTGAAGCATGACGTAATGGGGGGGTGTTATCTCTTTTGTCGAAAATCAGCCGTTTTTGCTCGAACATTAAATGCCTCCAAATGGTATTTAATTAACTTCCCGGGGTGAAGAAACCCTTTTTGAGAACTCAGAGTGAGTAAATTGGCCATTTTCATGCACTTTTAACCATTCCATAAATCTTGTGTTTAGGGCCCCTGGAAGCATGAAAATCACTTTAAACATGCTAATTTTAGCTCTAACACTGATGATCCACCTACAAATGTGAACTGACGTTCAAAAATAAAACATTTGAAAACGGACCATTTTCCACATTTCTGAAGCATGACGTAATGGGGGGGTGTTATCTCTTTTGTCGAAAATCAGCCGTTTTTGCTCGAACATTAAATGCCTCCAAATGGTATTTAATTAACTTCCCGAGCCCCTGGAAGCATGAAAATCACTTTAAACATGCTAATTTTAGCTCTAACACTGATGATCCACCTACAAATGTGAACTGACGTTCAAAAATAAAACATTTGAAAACGGACCATTTTCCACATTTCTGAAGCATGACGTAATGGGGGGGTGTTATCTCTTTTGTCGAAAATCAGCCGTTTTTGCTCGAACATTAAATGCCTCCAAATGGTATTTAATTAACTTCCCGAGCCCCTGGAAGCATGAAAATCACTTTAAACATGCTAATTTTAGCTCTAACACTGATGATCCACCTACAAATGTGAACTGACGTTCAAAAATAAAACATTTGAAAACGGACCATTTTCCACATTTCTGAAGCATGACGTAATGGGGGGGTGTTATCTCTTTTGTCGAAAATCAGCCGTTTTTGCTCGAACATTAAATGCCTCCAAATGGTATTTAATTAACTTACCGGGGTGAAGAAACCCTTTTTGAGAACTCAGAGTGAGTAAATTGGCCATTTTCATGCACTTTTAACCATTCCATAAATCTTGTGTTTTGGGCCCCTGGAAGCATGAAAATCACTTTAAACATGCTAATTTTAGCTCTAACACTGATGATCCACCTACAAATGTGAACTGACGTTCAAAAATAAAACATTTGAAAACGGACCATTTTCCACATTTCTGAAGCATGACGTAATGGGGGGGTGTTATCTCTTTTGTCGAAAATCAGCCGTTTTTGCTCGAACATTAAATGCCTCCAAATGGTATTTAATTAACTTCCCGAGCCCCTGGAAGCATGAAAATCACTTTAAACATGCTAATTTTAGCTCTAACACTGATGATCCACCTACAAATGTGAACTGACGTTCAAAAATAAAACATTTGAAAACGGACCATTTTCCACATTTCTGAAGCATGACGTAATGGGGGGGTGTTATCTCTTTTGTCGAAAATCAGCCGTTTTTGCTCGAACATTAAATGCCTCCAAATGGTATTTAATTAACTTCCCGAGCCCCTGGAAGCATGAAAATCACTTTAAACATGCTAATTTTAGCTCTAACACTGATGATCCACCTACAAATGTGAACTGACGTTCAAAAATAAAACATTTGAAAACGGACCATTTTCCACATTTCTGAAGCATGACGTAATGGGGGGGTGTTATCTCTTTTGTCGAAAATCAGCCGTTTTTGCTCGAACATTAAATGCCTCCAAATGGTATTTAATTAACTTCCTGAGCCCCTGGAAGCATGAAAATCACTTTAAACATGCTAATTTTAGCTCTAACACTGATGATCCACCTACAAATGTGAACTGACGTTCAAAAATAAAACATTTGAAAACGGACCATTTTCCACATTTCTGAAGCATGACGTAATGGGGGTGTGTTATCTCTTTTGTCGAAAATCAGCCGTTTTTGCTCGAACATTAAATGCCTCCAAATGGTATTTAATTAACTTCCCGAGCCCCTGGAAGCATGAAAATCACTTTAAACATGCTAATTTTAGCTCTAACACTGATGATCCACCTACAAATGTGAACTGACGTTCAAAAATAAAACATTTGAAAACGGACCATTTTCCACATTTCTGAAGCATGACGTAATGGAGGGGTGTTATCTCTTTTGTCGAAAATCAGCCGTTTTTCCTCGAACATTAAATGCCTCCAAATGGTATTTAATTAACTTCCCGAGCCCCTGGAAGCATGAAAATCACTTTAAACATGCTAATTTTAGCTCTAACACTGATGATCCACCTACAAATGTGAACTGACGTTCAAAAATAAAACATTTGAAAACGGACCATTTTCCACATTTCTGAAGCATGACGTAATGGGGGGGTGTTATCTCTTTTGTCGAAAATCAGCCGTTTTTGCTCGAACATTAAATGCCTCCAAATGGTATTTAATTAACTTCCCGGGGTGAAGAAACCCTTTTTGAGAACTCAGAGTGAGTAAATTGGCCATTTTCATGCACTTTTAACCATTCCATAAACCTTGTGTTTTGGGCCCCTGGAAGCATGAAAATCACTTTAAACATGCTAATTTTAGCTCTAACACTGATGATCCACCTACAAATGTGAACTGACGTTCAAAAATAAAACATTTGAAAACGGACCATTTTCCACATTTCTGAAGCATGACGTAATGGGGGGGTGTTATCTCTTTTGTCGAAAATCAGCCGTTTTTGCTCGAACATTAAATGCCTCCAAATGGTATTTAATTAACTTCCCGGGGTGAAGAAACCCTTTTTGAGAACTCAGAGTGAGTAAATTGGCCATTTTCATGCACTTTTAACCATTCCATAAATCTTGTGTTTTGGGCCCCTGGAAGCATGAAAATCACTTTAAACATGCTAATTTTAGCTCTAACACTGATGATCCACCTACAAATATGAACTGACGTTCAAAAATAAAACATTTGAAAACGGACCATTTTCCACATTTCTGAAGCATGACGTAATGGGGGGGTGTTATCTCTTTTGTCGAAAATCAGCCGTTTTTGCTCGAACATTAAATGCCTCCAAATGGTATTTAATTAACTTCCCGGGGTGAAGAAACCCTTTTTGAGAACTCAGAGTGAGTAAATTGGCCATTTTCATGCACTTTTAACCATTCCATAAATCTTGTGTTTAGGGCCCCTGGAAGCATGAAAATCACTTTAAACATGCTAATTTTAGCTCTAACACTGATGATCCACCTACAAATGTGAACTGACGTTCAAAAATAAAACATTTGAAAACGGACCATTTTCCACATTTCTGAAGCATGACGTAATGGGGGGGTGTTATCTCTTTTGTCGAAAATCAGCCGTTTTTGCTCGAACATTAAATGCCTCCAAATGGTATTTAATTAACTTCCCGAGCCCCTGGAAGCATGAAAATCACTTTAAACATGCTAATTTTAGCTCTAACACTGATGATCCACCTACAAATGTGAACTGACGTTCAAAAATAAAACATTTGAAAACGGACCATTTTCCACATTTCTGAAGCATGACGTAATGGGGGGGTGTTATCTCTTTTGTCGAAAATCAGCCGTTTTTGCTCGAACATTAAATGCCTCCAAATGGTATTTAATTAACTTCCCGAGCCCCTGGAAGCATGAAAATCACTTTAAACATGCTAATTTTAGCTCTAACACTGATGATCCACCTACAAATGTGAACTGACGTTCAAAAATAAAACATTTGAAAACGGACCATTTTCCACATTTCTGAAGCATGACGTAATGGGGGGGTGTTATCTCTTTTGTCGAAAATCAGCCGTTTTTGCTCGAACATTAAATGCCTCCAAATGGTATTTAATTAACTTCCCGAGCCCCTGGAAGCATGAAAATCACTTTAAACATGCTAATTTTAGCTCTAACACTGATGATCCACCTACAAATGTGAACTGACGTTCAAAAATAAAACATTTGAAAACGGACCATTTTCCACATTTCTGAAGCATGACGTAATGGGGGGGTGTTATCTCTTTTGTCGAAAATCAGCCGTTTTTGCTCGAACATTAAATGCCTCCAAATGGTATTTAATTAACTTCCCGAGCCCCTGGAAGCATGAAAATCACTTTAAACATGCTAATTTTAGCTCTAACACTGATGATCCACCTACAAATGTGAACTGACGTTCAAAAATAAAACATTTGAAAACGGACCATTTTCCACATTTCTGAAGCATGACGTAATGGGGGGGTGTTATCTCTTTTGTCGAAAATCAGCCGTTTTTGCTCGAACATTAAATGCCTCCAAATGGTATTTAATTAACTTCCCGAGCCCCTGGAAGCATGAAAATCACTTTAAACATGCTAATTTTAGCTCTAACACTGATGATCCACCTACAAATGTGAACTGACGTTCAAAAATAAAACATTTGAAAACGGACCATTTTCCACATTTCTGAAGCCTGACGTAATGGGGGGGTGTTATCTCTTTTGTCGAAAATCAGCCGTTTTTGCTCGAACATTAAATGCCTCCAAATGGTATTTAATTAACTTCCCGAGCCCCTGGAAGCATGAAAATCACTTTAAACATGCTAATTTTAGCTCTAACACTGATGATCCACCTACAAATGTGAACTGACGTTCAAAAATAAAACATTTGAAAACGGACCATTTTCCACATTTCTGAAGCATGACGTAATGGGGGGGTGTTATCTCTTTTGTCGAAAATCAGCCGTTTTTGCTCGAACATTAAATGCCTCCAAATGGTATTTAATTAACTTCCCGGGGTGAAGAAACCCTTTTTGAGAACTCAGAGTGAGTAAATTGGCCATTTTCATGCACTTTTAACCATTCCATAAATCTTGTGTTTTGGGCCCCTGGAAGCATGAAAATCACTTTAAACATGCTAATTTTAGCTCTAACACTGATGATCCACCTACAAATGTGAACTGACGTTCAAAAATAAAACATTTGAAAACGGACCATTTTCCACATTTCTGAAGCATGACGTAATGGGGGGGTGTTATCCTTTTGTCGAAAATCAGCCGTTTTTGCTCGAACATTAAATGCCTCCAAATGGTATTTAATTAACTTCCCGAGCCCCTGGAAGCATGAAAATCACTTTAAACATGCTAATTTTAGCTCTAACACTGATGATCCACCTACAAATGTGAACTGACGTTCAAAAATAAAACATTTGAAAACGGACCATTTTCCACATTTCTGAAGCATGACGTAATGGGGGGGTGTTATCTCTTTTGTCGAAAATCAGCCGTTTTTGCTCGAACGCAATGTCTTGGACCGGAACAACCTACTCACTTTGTTATTCAACTTTTTAACAGAATGATTCAAAGCAGGGATCGAGATAGCCCCCCGCCACACTTTTCGTGGAATCATATGAGACCACGCAATTAGGCACCCCGGAACTCTCCTCGCTAACCAACTTACCGTGGAAAGCATAGCCTCCAGGAGCAGTCGTCTACCGGTGGTGACCAAATCATTGCCCCCCAAATGTACTATGACTATGGACGGCGGTGACCTCATCCGCCCTAACAGGCCCTCAAAAAATTCCTGAAACTGGTCAATACAGAGACCGCCCCTTCCGTAGAAGGACACTCTGTACCCGTATTCCCCAGCTACGTGAATCATGTCACCTGCTTTGAATACGTCTGCGGCCCGTCTCACGTATGAGTGGCCCACGACCCACACCTCCTTCTTCACAGCCGGTGACGTGCGACCGCTGGCCTGGTGTTGGGTCGACTGCTCAGTCTGCCCTGCCGCGTAAGCTTGCACAACTGAAAATAAACAAAAGACAAGAGGCGTGAGTACATGAATACAGCTTCACAACATGTGCAATCGCACGTACCTCTTATAACAATTGGAGGACCAGCGCCCCACACGTTTCACTTGTTCTACATTAAGACCCCTGGCTGTAGCTTCAGTGGCAGCCCCTATACGAAAGGAGTGGGTCCCAAATTCGCCCGGGTCCAAGCCCGCTGCGGCAATGGCCATTGCAAGCACCCGTTGAAACTGAAACCTCGTCAGCGGGGTGGCGTCTGCATGCCTCAACAATGTCCCCCCCCATGATGCCACTCTTTGTGCTAGGTAATCTTCTAAGCACTGTACCGGACACATGGATGACTCGGGGTTCCTGCGAATGATCGTACAGTCCCCTCTCCCATCTTGGTCAGTCTTAGACCGGAGAAAGGAGACAATCATCGCGTCCCCCCTGATCTGAACATGTTCCCTGCACAAGCCCCCCGTCACATCCTGTTTGTTCCTTGCAACCAGCTCACTAACTCTCATAGCCCCGTGAAACGCCAGCGTAAATGCAGTCCGGAACAAACAGGTCTCAAAAGGGGACGAGCATGTATTCGGGAGTGTGGCCAGTAACAGGGACAACCTGTCTAGACCTATCGGTCGTCTCACGTCTACTCTGCGACCTTCTAGGCGTTGCCACCCACGCAGCGCTTTCTGTACTGTGAAAGACGCTGTTGGGTCCAGGATGCCATGGGCCCTGGCAACAAAGGAAATGGCGGCACGATGCCTTTGGGCCGTAGCCACCGATTTCCCAGCCCTGTGTAAAGACATAAGAAAGAGTACTACCCACTCTTCCTGACCCCAAAGACCCCCTCTCTCTGCCCCCAAAAAGGCTAAATAGGCCTGGAACGCCCCTTCATATGCCTTCCTTGTCCTGGGTGCTAGACTCTCTCCCACGAGGTGACGAAGTTCGGGGCACCGAGAGACCAGAGAGCTTCGGGGAAGGGTGCCGGCTCCGGGTCCGCTGAAGGAAGGAAACCCGAGAAAGCCTGCATGTGAAAACGAGACAGTGCATCAGCAGCCTGATTCAACACCCCTGGGACATGTTTTGCTCTGAAAACCACGTTCAGTTGCATACATAGTAAGACAATTTCTTTGAGCAGCCTCAAAATCAATTTACAATGGGCTGACTGACTGTTGATGCATTCTACCACGGTCATATTGTCGGACCAAAAAACTACAGAATGATCTCTGAAACCTTCTGGCCAGGTTCTCAGGGCAACGAAAATGGGAAATAATTCAAGGAAAGCGATATTACTCGTTAGCCCCTTCTCGTGCCACCATAGGGGCCATCTTTGAGCAGACCAGCTCGTGCCGAAGATGGCGCCAAATCCTATGCTTCCTGCTGAATCCGTCCATAGCCCAAGCTCTTCCGAGGACACGGCTGGCTTGTTCCAGACGACTCGGCCATTGAAGTCCGCCAGGAATGCTAACCATATCCGCATGTCCTGGCGGACCTCAGCCGATAACCTCGTGCGATGATGACCCTCCTTCAGGCCGATCATCGCTTGGGCAATGGAGCGGGAAAAAGGGCGAGCCATTGGGATTACTCTCAAGGCAAAATTCAACTTCCCCACTAATTGTTGCAACTGATGCAGTGTAACCTTGGCTGTATTTAAACATACTCGGAGGGCTGACCCGAATTGTAACACTTTGCTAGCCGGTAAACGGAAACACCCCTCCCTTGAGTCCAACTCGATCCCCAAAAACTCGAGGCAAGTCGTGGGACCCATAGTTTTACCCGGTGCCAACGGCACGCCAAAATGACCCATCAACCCACAGAATTCGTTTAAGGCCTGGGCACATTCGGGATTTCCGGCGGGGCCAAGGAACAAGAAGTCGTCAAGGTAGTGCATCACATTTCGAAAACCCGTCTTCTTAGTGAACACCCATTGCAGGAAAGTACTGAATTGCTCAAAATAGGCACATGATATAGAGCATCCCATTGGCATACACTTATCCATGTAAAATGATCCCTGGAACCCGAATCCCAAAAGACGCTGGTCGTCTGGGTGTACCGGGAGCAACCGGAACGCTGACTCAATATCGGATTTCGCCATCAACGTCCCGGGCCCCAGGCGATTCAAGATGGCTACTGCCTCATCAAACGATGCGTATCGCACCGAACAAACTTCTGGATCAATTGCGTCGTTCACCGAAAGGCCGTGTGGCGCAGACAGATTATGGATCAGACGAAACTCACCTGGGTCCTTCTTGGGGACCACCCCTAACGGAGAACAAACAAAATCCGGTACCGGGGGTACACTAAACGGGCCGGCGACCCGTCCCCGGTTAACCTCTTTCCGAATTTTTTCCTGCACCACAGATGAATGTTGTAAGACAGAAAGCTGATTTTTGCAAATCCCTACACCCTGAAAGTCCCCCACCGGGATGCGGAAACCATGTGTAAAACCGTTCCGCAGCACCCCGGCAGATGCACGATCCGGGTAATCACTGAGCCAGGGGATCATTGCCAAGGTATCAATCGGGGTTGGTAGAGGCGCCCCTCGGACTAAATTAGACCTGTTTGGCGCCTCCCTTGCCCCCATTCTCACCCGTTCTGGCTCTGCACGCTGACTCAGGATGGGATGACCCACACGTACTACATTCGTGTCTAAATTTACAGGACCCCGGAGGCCTGGTACATTTCCCTCTGTTGAAGTTATAACAGATACCCTTTCTCCCGGTATTACCTGCGGGCCTCGACTGGTCGTCGGTGCTCGTACTCGGTCGAAAGGGCGACCCCACATTTTGGCGGGAGTAGTCAACAACATTGCTCCCGACCAATGGCATTCTTAACATTCCCGATTCTTTCATTTTATCCCATGTTAAAGAATCGTAACAATCCCAGGTCAAACTCTTGTTGTGTTCCTTTTCCTTCCTGAACAGATTATCATAACAAAACCAATGGTTACCTTGATACGCCGTCGAGTAACCCATAATTCGTGATTGGTAGACGGGAAACTCAGGAAGCAACTCGGGCCTACGTTCCCCCAAAATCGATGTAAAAATACCCCAGGCATTGCCCCAGTTCCCAATGTTCTCATTTACCTTAAAGGCGGCCATTTTTGTGCGCCAAACACTCGGATGCATTAGGTCCTTCTGACTTTTTACATGCTCCACATCATAATGATCAACTAGCAAGGAAAAAATATTCACGTATTCCCCTGCCCAGATCTTTTCCTTTATGGCTAAAGGCACATGTTGTCCCAATCTCTCTCTACGAGAGGGTGCTGACTCGTCCCGTGCAATCGGCAATGGCCGCTTACCTGAACCGGACGCAGCTTCTGCCGCTTGCGGCTTGTCTATCCCTGCCAACGGTACGGCCACTCTAGCTGCCTCCTTCTTCTCACGAAGTTTTTTGATCAGCGCCTGTGCCTCAGCAGCCGTGGCGCCATCACTGCTATCACCCAACCATGCTGCTAGCTGTGCCGCCAGCTCGGGGGGCATGTCTTCCTTAGGTGTCGGGGTGACGACAACGGGGATTGGATTCCCCTCGATCGGTACTGGGGTCGGCGCCTCGAGCGGGGCAGAGGGAGCCGGGACGTCCCCCCCAGCTGGAACCCTTTTCGATCTCTTAGGTCTCCCTCCAGCCGGTGGTTGGCCCGATCCCTCCTCCCCATCTCGCTCCGCCAGCCGCTTCTTTATGTCGGACATATCCTTAAAAAGGGCCCGAACCATCTGCTCGGTCGTCATTCTCTTTGGGCCTTTCTTGGGCATTTCTCCGACGAAGTCTCTGAAAGACAAAGAAAAAGATCAAAACGCTCAAAATTGGCTCTTCGTTCCGTCCCGAGCTCACGTGTAGCGAGGAGGTGCAGCTTCGGAGCACAAGAACAAGAGGACGTCTTCTGGTCTTGCGCCTTCTTTTATCCGTCTTCAGGGCGGGCGAAAACCCGCCCCTGCCCGCCCCGGGGGCGTGGCTGGCTGCGTCGGTGTCTAGGCCAGCCCACTCTAGGGCGGGAAAAGGCGCGCCCCGGCTACGCCGCTTCGGGCATACCAGCCGAGACGCGCCTCCCGCCCAAAAATGGCTTCCCGGGGGGATCGAGGCACTCATCCATACGTTCGGGGGGACCGAGTGGTCGCCCCTTTCCATGAAAATCACTTTAAACATGCTAATTTTAGCTCTAACACTGATGATCCACCTACAAATGTGAACTGACGTTCAAAAATAAAACATTTGAAAACGGACCATTTTCCACATTTCTGAAGCATGACGTAATGGGGGGGTGTTATCCTTTTGTCGAAAATCAGCCGTTTTTGCTCGAACATTAAATGCCTCCAAATGGTATTTAATTAACTTCCCGAGCCCCTGGAAGCATGAAAATCACTTTAAACATGCTAATTTTAGCTCTAACACTGATGATCCACCTACAAATGTGAACTGACGTTCAAAAATAAAACATTTGAAAACGGACCATTTTCCACATTTCTGAAGCATGACGTAATGGGGGGGTGTTATCTCTTTTGTCGAAAATCAGCCGTTTTTGCTCGAACATTAAATGCCTCCAAATGGTATTTAATTAACTTCCCGGGGTGAAGAAACCCTGTTTGAGAACTCAGAGTGAGTAAATTGGCCATTTTCATGCACTTTTAACCATTCCATAAATCTTGTGTTTTGGGCCCCTGGAAGCATGAAAATCACTTTAAACATGCTAATTTTAGCTCTAACACTGATGATCCACCTACAAATATGAACTGACGTTCAAAAATAAAACATTTGAAAACGGACCATTTTCCACATTTCTGAAGCATGACGTAATGGGGGGGTGTTATCTCTTTTGTCGAAAATCAGCCGTTTTTGCTCGAACATTAAATGCCTCCAAATGGTATTTAATTAACTTCCCGGGGTGAAGAAACCCTTTTTGAGAACTCAGAGTGAGTAAATTGGCCATTTTCATGCACTTTTAACCATTCCATAAATCTTGTGTTTAGGGCCCCTGGAAGCATGAAAATCACTTTAAACATGCTAATTTTAGCTCTAACACTGATGATCCACCTACAAATGTGAACTGACGTTCAAAAATAAAACATTTGAAAACGGACCATTTTCCACATTTCTGAAGCATGACGTAATGGGGGGGTGTTATCTCTTTTGTCGAAAATCAGCCGTTTTTGCTCGAACATTAAATGCCTCCAAATGGTATTTAATTAACTTCCCGAGCCCCTGGAAGCATGAAAATCACTTTAAACATGCTAATTTTAGCTCTAACACTGATGATCCACCTACAAATGTGAACTGACGTTCAAAAATAAAACATTTGAAAACGGACCATTTTCCACATTTCTGAAGCATGACGTAATGGGGGGGTGTTATCTCTTTTGTCGAAAATCAGCCGTTTTTGCTCGAACATTAAATGCCTCCAAATGGTATTTAATTAACTTCCCGAGCCCCTGGAAGCATGAAAATCACTTTAAACATGCTAATTTTAGCTCTAACACTGATGATCCACCTACAAATGTGAACTGACGTTCAAAAATAAAACATTTGAAAACGGACCATTTTCCACATTTCTGAAGCATGACGTAATGGGGGGGTGTTATCTCTTTTGTCGAAAATCAGCCGTTTTTGCTCGAACATTAAATGCCTCCAAATGGTATTTAATTAACTTCCCGAGCCCCTGGAAGCATGAAAATCACTTTAAACATGCTAATTTTAGCTCTAACACTGATGATCCACCTACAAATGTGAACTGACGTTCAAAAATAAAACATTTGAAAACGGACCATTTTCCACATTTCTGAAGCATGACGTAATGGGGGGGTGTTATCTCTTTTGTCGAAAATCAGCCGTTTTTGCTCGAACATTAAATGCCTCCAAATGGTATTTAATTAACTTCCCGAGCCCCTGGAAGCATGAAAATCACTTTAAACATGCTAATTTTAGCTCTAACACTGATGATCCACCTACAAATGTGAACTGACGTTCAAAAATAAAACATTTGAAAACGGACCATTTTCCACATTTCTGAAGCATGACGTAATGGGGGGGTGTTATCTCTTTTGTCGAAAATCAGCCGTTTTTGCTCGAACATTAAATGCCTCCAAATGGTATTTAATTAACTTCCCGAGCCCCTGGAAGCATGAAAATCACTTTAAACATGCTAATTTTAGCTCTAACACTGATGATCCACCTACAAATGTGAACTGACGTTCAAAAATAAAACATTTGAAAACGGACCATTTTCCACATTTCTGAAGCATGACGTAATGGGGGGGTGTTATCTCTTTTGTCGAAAATCAGCCGTTTTTGCTCGAACATTAAATGCCTCCAAATGGTATTTAATTAACTTCCCGAGCCCCTGGAAGCATGAAAATCACTTTAAACATGCTAATTTTAGCTCTAACACTGATGATCCACCTACAAATGTGAACTGACGTTCAAAAATAAAACATTTGAAAACGGACCATTTTCCACATTTCTGAAGCCTGACGTAATGGGGGGGTGTTATCTCTTTTGTCGAAAATCAGCCGTTTTTGCTCGAACATTAAATGCCTCCAAAAGGTATTTAATTAACTTCCCGAGCCCCTGGAAGCATGAAAATCACTTTAAACATGCTAATTTTAGCTCTAACACTGATGATCCACCTACAAATGTGAACTGACGTTCAAAAATAAAACATTTGAAAACGGACCATTTTCCACATTTCTGAAGCATGACGTAATGGGGGGGTGTTATCTCTTTTGTCGAAAATCAGCCGTTTTTGCTCGAACATTAAATGCCTCCAAATGGTATTTAATTAACTTCCCGGGGTGAAGAAACCCTTTTTGAGAACTCAGAGTGAGTAAATTGGCCATTTTCATGCACTTTTAACCATTCCATAAATCTTGTGTTTTGGGCCCCTGGAAGCATGAAAATCACTTTAAACATGCTAATTTTAGCTCTAACACTGATGATCCACCTACAAATGTGAACTGACGTTCAAAAATAAAACATTTGAAAACGGACCATTTTCCACATTTCTGAAGCATGACGTAATGGGGGGGTGTTATCCTTTTGTCGAAAATCAGCCGTTTTTGCTCGAACATTAAATGCCTCCAAATGGTATTTAATTAACTTCCCGAGCCCCTGGAAGCATGAAAATCACTTTAAACATGCTAATTTTAGCTCTAACACTGATGATCCACCTACAAATGTGAACTGACGTTCAAAAATAAAACATTTGAAAACGGACCATTTTCCACATTTCTGAAGCATGACGTAATGGGGGGGTGTTATCTCTTTTGTCGAAAATCAGCCGTTTTTGCTCGAACATTAAATGCCTCCAAATGGTATTTAATTAACTTCCCGGGGTGAAGAAACCCTTTTTGAGAACTCAGAGTGAGTAAATTGGCCATTTTCATGCACTTTTAACCATTCCATAAATCTTGTGTTTTGGGCCCCTGGAAGCATGAAAATCACTTTAAACATGCTAATTTTAGCTCTAACACTGATGATCCACCTACAAATATGAACTGACGTTCAAAAATAAAACATTTGAAAATGGACCATTTTCCACATTTCTGAAGCATGACGTAATGGGGGGGTGTTATCTCTTTTGTCGAAAATCAGCCGTTTTTGCTCGAACATTAAATGCCTCCAAATGGTATTTAATTAACTTCCCGGGGTGAAGAAACCCTTTTTGAGAACTCAGAGTGAGTAAATTGGCCATTTTCATGCACTTTTAACCATTCCATAAATCTTGTGTTTAGGGCCCCTGGAAGCATGAAAATCACTTTAAACATGCTAATTTTAGCTCTAACACTGATGATCCACCTACAAATGTGAACTGACGTTCAAAAATAAAACATTTGAAAACGGACCATTTTCCACATTTCTGAAGCATGACGTAATGGGGGGGTGTTATCTCTTTTGTCGAAAATCAGCCGTTTTTGCTCGAACATTAAATGCCTCCAAATGGTATTTAATTAACTTCCCGAGCCCCTGGAAGCATGAAAATCACTTTAAACATGCTAATTTTAGCTCTAACACTGATGATCCACCTACAAATGTGAACTGACGTTCAAAAATAAAACATTTGAAAACGGACCATTTTCCACATTTCTGAAGCATGACGTAATGGGGGGGTGTTATCTCTTTTGTCGAAAATCAGCCGTTTTTGCTCGAACATTAAATGCCTCCAAATGGTATTTAATTAACTTCCCGAGCCCCTGGAAGCATGAAAATCACTTTAAACATGCTAATTTTAGCTCTAACACTGATGATCCACCTACAAATGTGAACTGACGTTCAAAAATAAAACATTTGAAAACGGACCATTTTCCACATTTCTGAAGCATGACGTAATGGGGGGGTGTTATCTCTTTTGTCGAAAATCAGCCGTTTTTGCTCGAACATTAAATGCCTCCAAATGGTATTTAATTAACTTCCCGAGCCCCTGGAAGCATGAAAATCACTTTAAACATGCTAATTTTAGCTCTAACACTGATGATCCACCTACAAATGTGAACTGACGTTCAAAAATAAAACATTTGAAAACGGACCATTTTCCACATTTCTGAAGCATGACGTAATGGGGGGGTGTTATCTCTTTTGTCGAAAATCAGCCGTTTTTGCTCGAACATTAAATGCCTCCAAATGGTATTTAATTAACTTCCCGAGCCCCTGGAAGCATGAAAATCACTTTAAACATGCTAATTTTAGCTCTAACACTGATGATCCACCTACAAATGTGAACTGACGTTCAAAAATAAAACATTTGAAAACGGACCATTTTCCACATTTCTGAAGCATGACGTAATGGGGGGGTGTTATCTCTTTTGTCGAAAATCAGCCGTTTTTGCTCGAACATTAAATGCCTCCAAATGGTATTTAATTAACTTCCCGAGCCCCTGGAAGCATGAAAATCACTTTAAACATGCTAATTTTAGCTCTAACACTGATGATCCACCTACAAATGTGAACTGACGTTCAAAAATAAAACATTTGAAAACGGACCATTTTCCACATTTCTGAAGCCTGACGTAATGGGGGGGTGTTATCTCTTTTGTCGAAAATCAGCCGTTTTTGCTCGAACATTAAATGCCTCCAAATGGTATTTAATTAACTTCCCGAGCCCCTGGAAGCATGAAAATCACTTTAAACATGCTAATTTTAGCTCTAACACTGATGATCCACCTACAAATGTGAACTGACGTTGAAAAATAAAACATTTGAAAACGGACCATTTTCCACATTTCTGAAGCATGACGTAATGGGGGGGTGTTATCTCTTTTGTCGAAAATCAGCCGTTTTTGCTCGAACATTAAATGCCTCCAAATGGTATTTAATTAACTTCCCGGGGTGAAGAAACCCTTTTTGAGAACTCAGAGTGAGTAAATTGGCCATTTTCATGCACTTTTAACCATTCCATAAATCTTGTGTTTTGGGCCCCTGGAAGCATGAAAATCACTTTAAACATGCTAATTTTAGCTCTAACACTGATGATCCACCTACAAATGTGAACTGACGTTCAAAAATAAAACATTTGAAAACGGACCATTTTCCACATTTCTGAAGCATGACGTAATGGGGGGGTGTTATCCTTTTGTCGAAAATCAGCCGTTTTTGCTCGAACATTAAATGCCTCCAAATGGTATTTAATTAACTTCCCGAGCCCCTGGAAGCATGAAAATCACTTTAAACATGCTAATTTTAGCTCTAACACTGATGATCCACCTACAAATGTGAACTGACGTTCAAAAATAAAACATTTGAAAACGGACCATTTTCCACATTTCTGAAGCATGACGTAATGGGGGGGTGTTATCTCTTTTGTCGAAAATCAGCCGTTTTTGCTCGAACATTAAATGCCTCCAAATGGTATTTAATTAACTTCCCGGGGTGAAGAAACCCTTTTTGAGAACTCAGAGTGAGTAAATTGGCCATTTTCATGCACTTTTAACCATTCCATAAATCTTGTGTTTTGGGCCCCTGGAAGCATGAAAATCACTTTAAACATGCTAATTTTAGCTCTAACACTGATGATCCACCTACAAATGTGAACTGACGTTCAAAAATAAAACATTTGAAAACGGACCATTTTCCACATTTCTGAAGCATGACGTAATGGGGGGGTGTTATCTCTTTTGTCGAAAATCAGCCGTTTTTGCTCGAACATTAAATGCCTCCAAATGGTATTTAATTAACTTCCCGGGGTGAAGAAACCCTTTTTGAGAACTCAGAGTGAGTAAATTGGCCATTTTCATGCACTTTTAACCATTCCATAAATCTTGTGTTTTGGGCCCCTGGAAGCATGAAAATCACTTTAAACATGCTAATTTTAGCTCTAACACTGATGATCCACCTACAAATGTGAACTGACGTTCAAAAATAAAACATTTGAAAACGGACCATTTTCCACATTTCTGAAGCATGACGTAATGGGGGGGTGTTATCCTTTTGTCGAAAATCAGCCGTTTTTGCTCGAACATTAAATGCCTCCAAATGGTATTTAATTAACTTCCCGAGCCCCTGGAAGCATGAAAATCACTTTAAACATGCTAATTTTAGCTCTAACACTGATGATCCACCTACAAATGTGAACTGACGTTCAAAAATAAAACATTTGAAAACGGACCATTTTCCACATTTCTGAAGCATGACGTAATGGGGGGGTGTTATCTCTTTTGTCGAAAATCAGCCGTTTTTGCTCGAACATTAAATGCCTCCAAATGGTATTTAATTAACTTCCCGGGGTGAAGAAACCCTTTTTGAGAACTCAGAGTGAGTAAATTGGCCATTTTCATGCACTTTTAACCATTCCATAAATCTTGTGTTTTGGGCCCCTGGAAGCATGAAAATCACTTTAAACATGCTAATTTTAGCTCTAACACTGATGATCCACCTACAAATGTGAACTGACGTTCAAAAATAAAACATTTGAAAACGGACCATTTTCCACATTTCTGAAGCATGACGTAATGGGGGGGTGTTATCTCTTTTGTCGAAAATCAGCCGTTTTTGCTCGAACATTAAATGCCTCCAAATGGTATTTAATTAACTTCCCGGGGTGAAGAAACCCTTTTTGAGAACTCAGAGTGAGTAAATTGGCCATTTTCATGCACTTTTAACCATTCCATAAATCTTGTGTTTTGGGCCCCTGGAAGCATGAAAATCACTTTAAACATGCTAATTTTAGCTCTAACACTGATGATCCACCTACAAATGTGAACTGACGTTCAAAAATAAAACATTTGAAAACGGACCATTTTCCACATTTCTGAAGCATGACGTAATGGGGGGGTGTTATCTCTTTTGTCGAAAATCAGCCGTTTTTGCTCGAACATTAAATGCCTCCAAATGGTATTTAATTAACTTCCCGAGCCCCTGGAAGCATGAAAATCACTTTAAACATGCTAATTTTAGCTCTAACACTGATGATCCACCTACAAATGTGAACTGACGTTCAAAAATAAAACATTTGAAAACGGACCATTTTCCACATTTCTGAAGCATGACGTAATGGGGGGGTGTTATCTCTTTTGTCGAAAATCAGCCGTTTTTGCTCGAACATTAAATGCCTCCAAATGGTATTTAATTAACTTCCCGAGCCCCTGGAAGCATGAAAATCACTTTAAACATGCTAATTTTAGCTCTAACACTGATGATCCACCTAAAAATGTGAACTGACGTTCAAAAATAAAACATTTGAAAACTGACCATTTTCCACATTTCTGAAGCATGACGTAATGGGGGGGTGTTATCTCTTTTGTCGAAAATCAGCCGTTTTTGCTCGAACATTAAATGCCTCCAAATGGTATTTAATTAACTTCCCGAGCCCCTGGAAGCATGAAAATCACTTTAAACATGCTAATTTTAGCTCTAACACTGATGATCCACCTACAAATGTGAACTGACGTTCAAAAATAAAACATTTGAAAACGGACCATTTTCCACATTTCTGAAGCATGACGTAATGGGGGGGTGTTATCTCTTTTGTCGAAAATCAGCCGTTTTTGCTCGAACATTAAATGCCTCCAAATGGTATTTAATTAACTTCCCGGGGTGAAGAAACCCTTTTTGAGAACTCAGAGTGAGTAAATTGGCCATTTTCATGCACTTTTAACCATTCCATAAATCTTGTGTTTTGGGCCCCTGGAAGCATGAAAATCACTTTAAACATGCTAATTTTAGCTCTAACACTGATGATCCACCTACAAATGTGAACTGACGTTCAAAAATAAAACATTTGAAAACGGACCATTTTCCACATTTCTGAAGCATGACGTAATGGGGGGGTGTTATCTATTTTGTCGAAAATCAGCCGTTTTTGCTCGAACATTAAATGCCTCCAAATGGTATTTAATTAACTTCCCGGGGTGAAGAAACCCTTTTTGAGAACTCAGAGTGAGTAAATTGGCCATTTTCATGCACTTTTAACCATTCCATAAATCTTGTGTTTTGGGCCCCTGGAAGCATGAAAATCACTTTAAACATGCTAATTTTAGCTCTAACACTGATGATCCACCTACAAATATGAACTGACGTTCAAAAATAAAACATTTGAAAACGGACCATTTTCCACATTTCTGAAGCATGACGTAATGGGGGGGTGTTATCTCTTTTGTCGAAAATCAGCCGTTTTTGCTCGAACATTAAATGCCTCCAAATGGTATTTAATTAACTTCCCGGGGTGAAGAAACCCTTTTTGAGAACTCAGAGTGAGTAAATTGGCCATTTTCATGCACTTTTAACCATTCCATAAATCTTGTGTTTAGGGCCCCTGGAAGCATGAAAATCACTTTAAACATGCTAATTTTAGCTCTAACACTGATGATCCACCTACAAATGTGAACTGACGTTCAAAAATAAAACATTTGAAAACGGACCATTTTCCACATTTCTGAAGCATGACGTAATGGGGGGGTGTTATCTCTTTTGTCGAAAATCAGCCGTTTTTGCTCGAACATTAAATGCCTCCAAATGGTATTTAATTAACTTCCCGAGCCCCTGGAAGCATGAAAATCACTTTAAACATGCTAATTTTAGCTCTAACACTGATGATCCACCTACAAATGTGAACTGACGTTCAAAAATAAAACATTTGAAAACGGACCATTTTCCACATTTCTGAAGCATGACGTAATGGGGGGGTGTTATCTCTTTTGTCGAAAATCAGCCGTTTTTGCTCGAACATTAAATGCCTCCAAATGGTATTTAATTAACTTCCCGAGCCCCTGGAAGCATGAAAATCACTTTAAACATGCTAATTTTAGCTCTAACACTGATGATCCACCTACAAATGTGAACTGACGTTCAAAAATAAAACATTTGAAAACGGACCATTTTCCACATTTCTGAAGCATGACGTAATGGGGGGGTGTTATCTCTTTTGTCGAAAATCAGCCGTTTTTGCTCGAACATTAAATGCCTCCAAATGGTATTTAATTAACTTCCCGAGCCCCTGGAAGCATGAAAATCACTTTAAACATGCTAATTTTAGCTCTAACACTGATGATCCACCTACAAATGTGAACTGACGTTCAAAAATAAAACATTTGAAAACGGACCATTTTCCACATTTCTGAAGCATGACGTAATGGGGGGGTGTTATCTCTTTTGTCGAAAATCAGCCGTTTTTGCTCGAACATTAAATGCCTCCAAATGGTATTTAATTAACTTCCCGAGCCCCTGGAAGCATGAAAATCACTTTAAACATGCTAATTTTAGCTCTAACACTGATGATCCACCTACAAATGTGAACTGACGTTCAAAAATAAAACATTTGAAAACGGACCATTTTCCACATTTCTGAAGCATGACGTTATGGGGGGGTGTTATCTCTTTTGTCGAAAATCAGCCGTTTTTGCTCGAACATTAAATGCCTCCAAATGGTATTTAATTAACTTCCCGAGCCCCTGGAAGCATGAAAATCACTTTAAACATGCTAATTTTAGCTCTAACACTGATGATCCACCTACAAATGTGAACTGACGTTCAAAAATAAAACATTTGAAAACGGACCATTTTCCACATTTCTGAAGCCTGACGTAATGGGGGGGTGTTATCTCTTTTGTCGAAAATCAGCCGTTTTTGCTCGAACATTAAATGCCTCCAAATGGTATTTAATTAACTTCCCGAGCCCCTGGAAGCATGAAAATCACTTTAAACATGCTAATTTTAGCTCTAACACTGATGATCCACCTACAAATGTGAACTGACGTTCAAAAATAAAACATTTGAAAACGGACCATTTTCCACATTTCTGAAGCATGACGTAATGGGGGGGTGTTATCTCTTTTGTCGAAAATCAGCCGTTTTTGCTCGAACATTAAATGCCTCCAAATGGTATTTAATTAACTTCCCGGGGTGAAGAAACCCTTTTTGAGAACTCAGAGTGAGTAAATTGGCCATTTTCATGCACTTTTAACCATTCCATAAATCTTGTGTTTTGGGCCCCTGGAAGCATGAAAATCACTTTAAACATGCTAATTTTAGCTCTAACACTGATGATCCACCTACAAATGTGAACTGACGTTCAAAAATAAAACATTTGAAAACGGACCATTTTCCACATTTCTGAAGCATGACGTAATGGGGGGGTGTTATCCTTTTGTCGAAAATCAGCCGTTTTTGCTCGAACATTAAATGCCTCCAAATGGTATTTAATTAACTTCCCGAGCCCCTGGAAGCATGAAAATCACTTTAAACATGCTAATTTTAGCTCTAACACTGATGATCCACCTACAAATGTGAACTGACGTTCAAAAATAAAACATTTGAAAACGGACCATTTTCCACATTTCTGAAGCATGACGTAATGGGGGGGTGTTATCTCTTTTGTCGAAAATCAGCCGTTTTTGCTCGAACATTAAATGCCTCCAAATGGTATTTAATTAACTTCCCGGGGTGAAGAAACCCTTTTTGAGAACTCAGAGTGAGTAAATTGGCCATTTTCATGCACTTTTAACCATTCCATAAATCTTGTGTTTTGGGCCCCTGGAAGCATGAAAATCACTTTAAACATGCTAATTTTAGCTCTAACACTGATGATCCACCTACAAATGTGAACTGACGTTCAAAAATAAAACATTTGAAAACGGACCATTTTCCACATTTCTGAAGCATGACGTAATGGGGGGGTGTTATCTCTTTTGTCGAAAATCAGCCGTTTTTGCTCGAACATTAAATGCCTCCAAATGGTATTTAATTAACTTCCCGGGGTGAAGAAACCCTTTTTGAGAACTCAGAGTGAGTAAATTGGCCATTTTCATGCACTTTTAACCATTCCATAAATCTTGTGTTTTGGGCCCCTGGAAGCATGAAAATCACTTTAAACATGCTAATTTTAGCTCTAACACTGATGATCCACCTACAAATGTGAACTGACGTTCAAAAATAAAACATTTGAAAACGGACCATTTTCCACATTTCTGAAGCATGACGTAATGGGGGGGTGTTATCTCTTTTGTCGAAAATCAGCCGTTTTTGCTCGAACATTAAATGCCTCCAAATGGTATTTAATTAACTTCCCGAGCCCCTGGAAGCATGAAAATCACTTTAAACATGCTAATTTTAGCTCTAACACTGATGATCCACCTACAAATGTGAACTGACGTTCAAAAATAAAACATTTGAAAACGGACCATTTTCCACATTTCTGAAGCATGACGTAATGGGGGGGTGTTATCTCTTTTGTCGAAAATCAGCCGTTTTTGCTCGAACATTAAATGCCTCCAAATGGTATTTAATTAACTTCCCGAGCCCCTGGAAGCATGAAAATCACTTTAAACATGCTAATTTTAGCTCTAACACTGATGATCCACCTACAAATGTGAACTGACGTTCAAAAATAAAACATTTGAAAACGGACCATTTTCCACATTTCTGAAGCATGACGTAATGGGGGGGTGTTATCTCTTTTGTCGAAAATCAGCCGTTTTTGCTCGAACATTAAATGCCTCCAAATGGTATTTAATTAACTTCCCGGGGTGAAGAAACCCTTTTTGAGAACTCAGAGTGAGTAAATTGGCCATTTTCATGCACTTTTAACCATTCCATAAATCTTGTGTTTTGGGCCCCTGGAAGCATGAAAATCACTTTAAACATGCTAATTTTAGCTCTAACACTGATGATCCACCTACAAATGTGAACTGACGTTCAAAAATAAAACATTTGAAAACGGACCATTTTCCACATTTCTGAAGCATGACTTAATGGGGGGGTGTTATCTCTTTTGTCGAAAATCAGCCGTTTTTGCTCGAACATTAAATGCCTCCAAATGGTATTTAATTAACTTCCCGGACCCCTGGAAGCATGAAAATCACTTTAAACTGCTAATTTTAGCTCTAACACTGATGATCCACCTACAAATGTGAACTGACGTTCAAAAATAAAACATTTGAAAACGGACCATTTCCACATTTCTGAAGCATGACGTAATGGGGGGGTGTTATCTCTTTTGTCGAAAATCAGCCGTTTTTGCTCGAACATTAAATGCCTCCAAATGGTATTTAATTAACTTCCCGAGCCCCTGGAAGCATGAAAATCACTTTAAACATGCTAATTTTAGCTCTAACACTGATGATCCACCTACAAATGTGAACTGACGTTCAAAAATAAAACATTTGAAAACGGACCATTTCCCACATTTCTGAAGCATGACGTAATGGGGGGGTGTTATCTCTTTTGTCGAAAATCAGCCGTTTTTGCTCGAACATTAAATGCCTCCAAATGGTATTTAATTAACTTCCCGGGGTGAAGAAACCCTTTTTGAGAACTCAGAGTGACTAAATTGGCCATTTTCATGCACTTTTAACCATTCCATAAATCTTGTGTTTTGGGCCCCTGGAAGCATGAAAATCACTTTAAACATGCTAATTTTAGCTCTAACACTGATGATCCACCTACAAATGTGAACTGACGTTCAAAAATAAAACATTTGAAAACGGACCATTTTCCACATTTCTGAAGCATGACGTAATGGGGGGGTGTTATCTCTTTTGTCGAAAATCAGCCGTTTTTGCTCGAACATTAAATGCCTCCAAATGGTATTTAATTAACTTCCCGGGGTGAAGAAACCCTTTTTGAGAACTCAGAGTGAGTAAATTGGCCATTTTCATGCACTTTTAACCATTCCATAAATCTTGTGTTTTGGGCCCCTGGAAGCATGAAAATCACTTTAAACATGCTAATTTTAGCTCTAACACTGATGATCCACCTACAAATGTGAACTGACGTTCAAAAATAAAACATTTGAAAACGGACCATTTTCCACATTTCTGAAGCATGACGTAATGGGGGGGTGTTATCTCTTTTGTCGAAAATCAGCCGTTTTTGCTCGAACATTAAATGCCTCCAAATGGTATTTAATTAACTTCCCGAGCCCCTGGAAGCATGAAAATCACTTTAAACATGCTAATTTTAGCTCTAACACTGATGATCCACCTACAAATGTGAACTGACGTTCAAAAATAAAACATTTGAAAACGGACCATTTTCCACATTTCTGAAGCATGACGTAATGGGGGGGTGTTATCTCTTTTGTCGAAAATCAGCCGTTTTTGCTCGAACATTAAATGCCTCCAAATGGTATTTAATTAACTTCCCGGGGTGAAGAAACCCTTTTTGAGAACTCAGAGTGAGTAAATTGGCCATTTTCATGCACTTTTAACCATTCCATAAATCTTGTGTTTTGGGCCCCTGGAAGCATGAAAATCACTTTAAACATGCTAATTTTAGCTCTAACACTGATGATCCACCTACAAATGTGAACTGACGTTCAAAAATAAAACATTTGAAAACGGACCATTTTCCACATTTCTGAAGCATGACGTAATGGGGGGGTGTTATCTCTTTTGTCGAAAATCAGCCGTTTTTGCTCGAACATTAAATGCCTCCAAATGGTATTTAATTAACTTCCCGAGCCCCTGGAAGCATGAAAATCACTTTAAACATGCTAATTTTAGCTCTAACACTGATGATCCACCTACAAATGTGAACTGACGTTCAAAAATAAAACATTTGAAAACGGACCATTTTCCACATTTCTGAAGCATGACGTAATGGGGGGGTGTTATCTCTTTTGTCGAAAATCAGCCGTTTTTGCTCGAACATTAAATGCCTCCAAATGGTATTTAATTAACTTCCCGGGGTGAAGAAACCCTTTTTGAGAACTCAGAGTGAGTAAATTGGCCATTTTCATGCACTTTTAACCATTCCATAAATCTTGTGTTTTGGGCCCCTGGAAGCATGAAAATCACTTTAAACATGCTAATTTTAGCTCTAACACTGATGATCCACCTACAAATGTGAACTGACGTTCAAAAATAAAACATTTGAAAACGGACCATTTTCCACATTTCTGAAGCATGACGTAATGGGGGGGTGTTATCTCTTTTGTCGAAAATCAGCCGTTTTTGCTCGAACATTAAATGCCTCCAAATGGTATTTAATTAACTTCCCGAGCCCCTGGAAGCATGAAAATCACTTTAAACATGCTAATTTTAGCTCTAACACTGATGATCCACCTACAAATGTGAACTGACGTTCAAAAATAAAACATTTGAAAACGGACCATTTTCCACATTTCTGAAGCATGACGTAATGGGGGGTGTTATCTCTTTTGTCGAAAATTAGCCGTTTTTGCTCGAACATTAAATGCCTCCAAATGGTATTTAATTAACTTCCCGGGGTGAAGAAACCCTTTTTGAGAACTCAGAGTGAGTAAATTGGCCATTTTCATGCACTTTTAACCATTCCATAAATCTTGTGTTTTGGGCCCCTGGAAGCATGAAAATCACTTTAAACATGCTAATTTTAGCTCTAACACTGATGATCCACCTACAAATGTGAACTGACGTTCAAAAATAAAACATTTGAAAATGGACCATTTTCCACATTTCTGAAGCATGACGTAATGGGGGGGTGTTATCTCTTTTGTCGAAAATCAGCCGTTTTTGCTCGAACATTAAATGCCTCCAAATGGTATTTAATTAACTTCCCGAGCCCCTGGAAGCATGAAAATCACTTTAAACATGCTAATTTTAGCTCTAACACTGATGATCCACCTACAAATGTGAACTGACGTTCAAAAATAAAACATTTGAAAACAGACCATTTTCCACATTTCTGAAGCATGACGTAATGGGGGGTGTTATCTCTTTTGTCGAAAATCAGCCGTTTTTGCTCGAACATTAAATGCCTCCAAATGGTATTTAATTAACTTCCCGGGGTGAAGAAACCCTTTTTGAGAACTCAGAGTGAGTAAATTGGCCATTTTCATGCACTTTTAACCATTCCATAAATCTTGTGTTTTGGGCCCCTGGAAGCATGAAAATCACTTTAAACATGCTAATTTTAGCTCTAACACTGATGATCCACCTACAAATGTGAACTGACGTTCAAAAATAAAACATTTGAAAACGGACCGTTTTCCACATTTCTGAAGCATGACGTAATGGGGGGGTGTTATCTCTTTTGTCGAAAATCAGCCGTTTTTGCTCGAACATTAAATGCCTCCAAATGGTATTTAATTAACTTCCCGAGCCCCTGGAAGCATGAAAATCACTTTAAACATGCTAATTTTAGCTCTAACACTGATGATCCACCTACAAATGTGAACTGACGTTCAAAAATAAAACATTTGAAAACGGACCATTTTCCACATTTCTGAAGCATGACGTAATGGGGGGGTGTTATCTCTTTTGTCGAAAATCAGCCGTTTTGCTCGAACATTAAATGCCTCCAAATGGTATTTAATTAACTTCCCGAGCCCCTGGAAGCATGAAAATCACTTTAAACATGCTAATTTTAGCTCTAACACTGATGATCCACCTACAAATGTGAACTGACGTTCAAAAATAAAACATTTGAAAACGGACCATTTTCCACATTTCTGAAGCATGACGTAATGGGGGGTGTTATCTCTTTTGTCGAAAATCAGCCGTTTTTGCTCGAACATTAAATGCCTCCAAATGGTATTTAATTAACTTCCCGAGCCCCTGGAAGCATGAAAATCACTTTAAACATGCTAATTTTAGCTCTAACACTGATGATCCACCTACAAATGTGAACTGACGTTCAAAAATAAAACATTTGAAAACGGACCATTTTCCACATTTCTGAAGCATGACGTAATGGGGGGGTGTTATCTCTTTTGTCGAAAATCAGCCGTTTTTGCTCGAACATTAAATGCCTCCAAATGGTATTTAATTAACTTCCCGAGCCCCTGGAAGCATGAAAATCACTTTAAACATGCTAATTTTAGCTCTAACACTGATGATCCACCTACAAATGTGAACTGACGTTCAAAAATAAAACATTTGAAAACGGACCATTTTCCACATTTCTGAAGCATGACGTAATGGGGGGGTGTTATCTCTTTTGTCGAAAATCAGCCGTTTTTGCTCGAACATTAAATGCCTCCAAATGGTATTTAATTAACTTCCCGAGCCCCTGGAAGCATGAAAATCACTTTAAACATGCTAATTTTAGCTCTAACACTGATGATCCACCTACAAATGTGAACTGACGTTCAAAAATAAAACATTTGAAAACGGACCATTTTCCACATTTCTGAAGCATGACGTAATGGGGGGGTGTTATCTCTTTTGTCGAAAATCAGCCGTTTTTGCTCGAACATTAAATGCCTCCAAATGGTATTTAATTAACTTCCCGGGGTGAAGAAACCCTTTTTGAGAACTCAGAGTGAGTAAATTGGCCATTTTCATGCACTTTTAACCATTCCATAAATCTTGTGTTTTGGGCCCCTGGAAGCATGAAAATCACTTTAAACATGCTAATTTTAGCTCTAACACTGATGATCCACCTACAAATGTGAACTGACGTTCAAAAATAAAACATTTGAAAACTGACCATTTTCCACATTTCTGAAGCATGACGTAATGGGGGGGTGTTATCTCTTTTGTCGAAAATCAGCCGTTTTTGCTCGAACATTAAATGCCTCCAAATGGTATTTAATTAACTTCCCGGGGTGAAGAAACCCTTTTTGAGAACTCAGAGTGAGTAAATTGGCCATTTTCATGCACTTTTAACCATTCCATAAATCTTGTGTTTTGGGCCCCTGGAAGCATGAAAATCACTTTAAACATGCTAATTTTAGCTCTAACACTGATGATCCACCTACAAATGTGAACTGACGTTCAAAAATAAAACATTTGAAAACGGACCATTTTCCACATTTCTGAAGCATGACGTAATGGGGGGGTGTTATCTCTTTTGTCGAAAATCAGCCGTTTTTGCTCGAACATTAAATGCCTCCAAATGGTATTTAATTAACTTCCCGGGGTGAAGAAACCCTTTTTGAGAACTCAGAGTGAGTAAATTGGCCATTTTCATGCACTTTTAACCATTCCATAAATCTTGTGTTTTGGGCCCCTGGAAGCATGAAAATCACTTTAAACATGCTAATTTTAGCTCTAACACTGATGATCCACCTACAAATGTGAACTGACGTTCAAAAATAAAACATTTGAAAACGGACCATTTTCCACATTTCTGAAGCATGACGTAATGGGGGGGTGTTATCTCTTTTGTCGAAAATCAGCCGTTTTTGCTCGAACATTAAATGCCTCCAAATGGTATTTAATTAACTTCCCGGGGTGAAGAAACCCTTTTTGAGAACTCAGAGTGAGTAAATTGGCCATTTTCATGCACTTTTAACCATTCCATAAATCTTGTGTTTTGGGCCCCTGGAAGCATGAAAATCACTTTAAACATGCTAATTTTAGCTCTAACACTGATGATCCACCTACAAATGTGAACTGACGTTCAAAAATAAAACATTTGAAAACGGACCATTTTCCACATTTCTGAAGCATGACGTAATGGGGGGGTGTTATCTCTTTTGTCGAAAATCAGCCGTTTTTGCTCGAACATTAAATGCCTCCAAATGGTATTTAATTAACTTCCCGGGGTGAAGAAACCCTTTTTGAGAACTCAGAGTGAGTAAATTGGCCATTTTCATGCACTTTTAACCATTCCATAAATCTTGTGTTTTGGGCCCCTGGAAGCATGAAAATCACTTTAAACATGCTAATTTTAGCTCTAACACTGATGATCCACCTACAAATGTGAACTGACGTTCAAAAATAAAACATTTGAAAACGGACCATTTTCCACATTTCTGAAGCATGACGTAATGGGGGGGTGTTATCTCTTTTGTCGAAAATCAGCCGTTTTTGCTCGAACATTAAATGCCTCCAAATGGTATTTAATTAACTTCCCGGGGTGAAGAAACCCTTTTTGAGAACTCAGAGTGAGTAAATTGGCCATTTTCATGCACTTTTAACCATTCCATAAATCTTGTGTTTTGGGCCCCTGGAAGCATGAAAATCACTTTAAACATGCTAATTTGAGCTCTAACACTGATGATCCACCTACAAATGTGAACTGACGTTCAAAAATAAAACATTTGAAAACGGACCATTTTCCACATTTCTGAAGCATGACGTAATGGGGGGGTGTTATCTCTTTTGTCGAAAATCAGCCGTTTTTGCTCGAACATTAAATGCCTCCAAATGGTATTTAATTAACTTCCCGGGGTGAAGAAACCCTTTTTGAGAACTCAGAGTGAGTAAATTGGCCATTTTCATGCACTTTTAACCATTCCATAAATCTTGTGTTTTGGGCCCCTGGAAGCATGAAAATCACTTTAAACATGCTAATTTTAGCTCTAACACTGATGATCCACCTACAAATGTGAACTGACGTTCAAAAATAAAACATTTGAAAATGGACCATTTTCCACATTTCTGAAGCATGACGTAATGGGGGGGTGTTATCTCTTTTGTCGAAAATCAGCCGTTTTTGCTCGAACATTAAATGCCTCCAAATGGTATTTAATTAACTTCCCGAGCCCCTGGAAGCATGAAAATCACTTTAAACATGCTAATTTTAGCTCTAACACTGATGATCCACCTACAAATGTGAACTGACGTTCAAAAATAAAACATTTGAAAACGGACCATTTTCCACATTTCTGAAGCATGACGTAATGGGGGGGTGTTATCTCTTTTGTCGAAAATCAGCCGTTTTTGCTCGAACATTAAATGCCTCCAAATGGTATTTAATTAACTTCCCGAGCCCCTGGAAGCATGAAAATCACTTTAAACATGCTAATTTTAGCTCTAACACTGATGATCCACCTACAAATGTGAACTGACGTTCAAAAATAAAACATTTGAAAACGGACCATTTTCCACATTTCTGAAGCATGACGTAATGGGGGGGTGTTATCTCTTTTGTCGAAAATCAGCCGTTTTTGCTCGAACATTAAATGCCTCCAAATGGTATTTAATTAACTTCCCGGGGTGAAGAAACCCTTTTTGAGAACTCAGAGTGAGTAAATTGGCCATTTTCATGCACTTTTAACCATTCCATAAATCTTGTGTTTTGGGCCCCTGGAAGCATGAAAATCACTTTAAACATGCTAATTTTAGCTCTAACACTGATGATCCACCTACAAATGTGAACTGACGTTCAAAAATAAAACATTTGAAAACGGACCATTTTCCACATTTCTGAAGCATGACGTAATGGGGGGGTGTTATCTCTTTTGTCGAAAATCAGCCGTTTTTGCTCGAACATTAAATGCCTCCAAATGGTATTTAATTAACTTCCCGGGGTGAAGAAACCCTTTTTGAGAACTCAGAGTGAGTAAATTGGCCATTTTCATGCACTTTTAACCATTCCATAAATCTTGTGTTTTGGGCCCCTGGAAGCAAGAAAATCACTTTAAACATGCTAATTTTAGCTCTAACACTAATGATCCACCTACAAATGTGAACTGACGTTCAAAAATAAAACATTTGAAAACGGACCATTTTCCACATTTCTGAAGCATGGACGTAATGGGGGGGTGTTATCTCTTTTGTCGAAAATCAGCCGTTTTTGCTCGAACATTAAATGCCTCCAAATGGTATTTAATTAACTTCCCGAGCCCCTGGAAGCATGAAAATCACTTTAAACATGCTAATTTTAGCTCTAACACTGATGATCCACCTACAAATGTGAACTGACGTTCAAAAATAAAACATTTGAAAACGGACCATTTTCCACATTTCTGAAGCATGACGTAATGGGGGGGTGTTATCTCTTTTGTCGAAAATCAGCCGTTTTTGCTCGAACATTAAATGCCTCCAAATGGTATTTAATTAACTTCCCGGGGTGAAGAAACCCTTTTTGAGAACTCAGAGTGAGTAAATTGGCCATTTTCATGCACTTTTAACCATTCCATAAATCTTGTGTTTTGGGCCCCTGGAAGCATGAAAATCACTTTAAACATGCTAATTTTAGCTCTAACACTGATGATCCACCTACAAATGTGAACTGACGTTCAAAAATAAAACATTTGAAAACGGACCGTTTTCCACATTTCTGAAGCATGACGTAATGGGGGGTGTTATCTCTTTTGTCGAAAATCAGCCGTTTTTGCTCGAACATTAAATGCCTCCAAATGGTATTTAATTAACTTCCCGAGCCCCTGGAAGCATGAAAATCACTTTAAACATGCTAATTTTAGCTCTAACACTGATGATCCACCTACAAATGTGAACTGACGTTCAAAAATAAAACATTTGAAAACAGACCATTTTCCACATTTCTGAAGCATGACGTAATGGGGGGGTGTTATCTCTTTTGTCGAAAATCAGCCGTTTTTGCTCGAACATTAAATGCCTCCAAATGGTATTTAATTAACTTCCCGGGGTGAAGAAACCCTTTTTGAGAACTCAGAGTGAGTAAATTGGCCATTTTCATGCACTTTTAACCATTCCATAAATCTTGTGTTTTGGGCCCCTGGAAGCATGAAAATCACTTTAAACATGCTAATTTTAGCTCTAACACTGATGATCCACCTACAAATGTGAACTGACGTTCAAAAATAAAACATTTGAAAACGGACCGTTTTCCACATTTCTGAAGCATGACGTAATGGGGGGGTGTTATCTCTTTTGTCGAAAATCAGCCGTTTTTGCTCGAACATTAAATGCCTCCAAATGGTATTTAATTAACTTCCCGAGCCCCTGGAAGCATGAAAATCACTTTAAACATGCTAATTTTAGCTCTAACACTGATGATCCACCTACAAATGTGAACTGACGTTCAAAAATAAAACATTTGAAAACGGACCATTTTCCACATTTCTGAAGCATGACGTAATGGGGGGGTGTTATCTCTTTTGTCGAAAATCAGCCGTTTTTGCTCGAACATTAAATGCCTCCAAATGGTATTTAATTAACTTCCCGAGCCCCTGGAAGCATGAAAATCACTTTAAACATGCTAATTTTAGCTCTAACACTGATGATCCACCTACAAATGTGAACTGACGTTCAAAAATAAAACATTTGAAAACGGACCATTTTCCACATTTCTGAAGCATGACGTAATGGGGGGGTGTTATCTCTTTTGTCGAAAATCAGCCGTTTTTGCTCGAACATTAAATGCCTCCAAATGGTATTTAATTAACTTCCCGAGCCCCTGGAAGCATGAAAATCACTTTAAACATGCTAATTTTAGCTCTAACACTGATGATCCACCTACAAATGTGAACTGACGTTCAAAAATAAAACATTTGAAAACGGACCATTTTCCACATTTCTGAAGCATGACGTAATGGGGGGGTGTTATCTCTTTTGTCGAAAATCAGCCGTTTTTGCTCGAACATTAAATGCCTCCAAATGGTATTTAATTAACTTCCCGAGCCCCTGGAAGCATGAAAATCACTTTAAACATGCTAATTTTAGCTCTAACACTGATGATCCACCTACAAATGTGAACTGACGTTCAAAAATAAAACATTTGAAAACGGACCATTTTCCACATTTCTGAAGCATGACGTAATGGGGGGGTGTTATCTCTTTTGTCGAAAATCAGCCGTTTTTGCTCGAACATTAAATGCCTCCAAATGGTATTTAATTAACTTCCCGAGCCCCTGGAAGCATGAAAATCACTTTAAACATGCTAATTTTAGCTCTAACACTGATGATCCACCTACAAATGTGAACTGACGTTCAAAATAAAACATTTGAAAACGGACCATTTTCCACATTTCTGAAGCATGACGTAATGGGGGGGTGTTATCTCTTTTGTCGAAAATCAGCCGTTTTTGCTCGAACATTAAATGCCTCCAAATGGTATTTAATTAACTTCCCGGGGTGAAGAAACCCTTTTTGAGAACTCAGAGTGAGTAAATTGGCCATTTTCATGCACTTTTAACCATTCCATAAATCTTGTGTTTTGGGCCCCTGGAAGCATGAAAATCACTTTAAACATGCTAATTTTAGCTCTAACACTGATGATCCACCTACAAATGTGAACTGACGTTCAAAAATAAAACATTTGAAAACTGACCATTTTCCACATTTCTGAAGCATGACGTAATGGGGGGGTGTTATCTCTTTTGTCGAAAATCAGCCGTTTTTGCTCGAACATTAAATGCCTCCAAATGGTATTTAATTAACTTCCCGGGGTGAAGAAACCCTTTTTGAGAACTCAGAGTGAGTAAATTGGCCATTTTCATGCACTTTTAACCATTCCATAAATCTTGTGTTTTGGGCCCCTGGAAGCATGAAAATCACTTTAAACATGCTAATTTTAGCTCTAACACTGATGATCCACCTACAAATGTGAACTGACGTTCAAAAATAAAACATTTGAAAACGGACCATTTTCCACATTTCTGAAGCATGACGTAATGGGGGGGTGTTATCTCTTTTGTCGAAAATCAGCCGTTTTTGCTCGAACATTAAATGCCTCCAAATGGTATTTAATTAACTTCCCGGGGTGAAGAAACCCTTTTTGAGAACTCAGAGTGAGTAAATTGGCCATTTTCATGCACTTTTAACCATTCCATAAATCTTGTGTTTTGGGCCCCTGGAAGCATGAAAATCACTTTAAACATGCTAATTTTAGCTCTAACACTGATGATCCACCTACAAATGTGAACTGACGTTCAAAAATAAAACATTTGAAAACGGACCATTTTCCACATTTCTGAAGCATGACGTAATGGGGGGGTGTTATCTCTTTTGTCGAAAATCAGCCGTTTTTGCTCGAACATTAAATGCCTCCAAATGGTATTTAATTAACTTCCCGGGGTGAAGAAACCCTTTTTGAGAACTCAGAGTGAGTAAATTGGCCATTTTCATGCACTTTTAACCATTCCATAAATCTTGTGTTTTGGGCCCCTGGAAGCATGAAAATCACTTTAAACATGCTAATTTTAGCTCTAACACTGATGATCCACCTACAAATGTGAACTGACGTTCAAAAATAAAACATTTGAAAACGGACCATTTTCCACATTTCTGAAGCATGACGTAATGGGGGGGTGTTATCTCTTTTGTCGAAAATCAGCCGTTTTTGCTCGAACATTAAATGCCTCCAAATGGTATTTAATTAACTTCCCGGGGTGAAGAAACCCTTTTTGAGAACTCAGAGTGAGTAAATTGGCCATTTTCATGCACTTTTAACCATTCCATAAATCTTGTGTTTTGGGCCCCTGGAAGCATGAAAATCACTTTAAACATGCTAATTTTAGCTCTAACACTGATGATCCACCTACAAATGTGAACTGACGTTCAAAAATAAAACATTTGAAAACGGACCATTTTCCACATTTCTGAAGCATGACGTAATGGGGGGGTGTTATCTCTTTTGTCGAAAATCAGCCGTTTTTGCTCGAACATTAAATGCCTCCAAATGGTATTTAATTAACTTCCCGGGGTGAAGAAACCCTTTTTGAGAACTCAGAGTGAGTAAATTGGCCATTTTCATGCACTTTTAACCATTCCATAAATCTTGTGTTTTGGGCCCCTGGAAGCATGAAAATCACTTTAAACATGCTAATTTGAGCTCTAACACTGATGATCCACCTACAAATGTGAACTGACGTTCAAAAATAAAACATTTGAAAACGGACCATTTTCCACATTTCTGAAGCATGACGTAATGGGGGGGTGTTATCTCTTTTGTCGAAAATCAGCCGTTTTTGCTCGAACATTAAATGCCTCCAAATGGTATTTAATTAACTTCCCGGGGTGAAGAAACCCTTTTTGAGAACTCAGAGTGAGTAAATTGGCCATTTTCATGCACTTTTAACCATTCCATAAATCTTGTGTTTTGGGCCCCTGGAAGCATGAAAATCACTTTAAACATGCTAATTTTAGCTCTAACACTGATGATCCACCTACAAATGTGAACTGACGTTCAAAAATAAAACATTTGAAAATGGACCATTTTCCACATTTCTGAAGCATGACGTAATGGGGGGGTGTTATCTCTTTTGTCGAAAATCAGCCGTTTTTGCTCGAACATTAAATGCCTCCAAATGGTATTTAATTAACTTCCCGAGCCCCTGGAAGCATGAAAATCACTTTAAACATGCTAATTTTAGCTCTAACACTGATGATCCACCTACAAATGTGAACTGACGTTCAAAAATAAAACATTTGAAAACGGACCATTTTCCACATTTCTGAAGCATGACGTAATGGGGGGGTGTTATCTCTTTTGTCGAAAATCAGCCGTTTTTGCTCGAACATTAAATGCCTCCAAATGGTATTTAATTAACTTCCCGAGCCCCTGGAAGCATGAAAATCACTTTAAACATGCTAATTTTAGCTCTAACACTGATGATCCACCTACAAATGTGAACTGACGTTCAAAAATAAAACATTTGAAAACGGACCATTTTCCACATTTCTGAAGCATGACGTAATGGGGGGGTGTTATCTCTTTTGTCGAAAATCAGCCGTTTTTGCTCGAACATTAAATGCCTCCAAATGGTATTTAATTAACTTCCCGGGGTGAAGAAACCCTTTTTGAGAACTCAGAGTGAGTAAATTGGCCATTTTCATGCACTTTTAACCATTCCATAAATCTTGTGTTTTGGGCCCCTGGAAGCATGAAAATCACTTTAAACATGCTAATTTTAGCTCTAACACTGATGATCCACCTACAAATGTGAACTGACGTTCAAAAATAAAACATTTGAAAACGGACCATTTTCCACATTTCTGAAGCATGACGTAATGGGGGGGTGTTATCTCTTTTGTCGAAAATCAGCCGTTTTTGCTCGAACATTAAATGCCTCCAAATGGTATTTAATTAACTTCCCGGGGTGAAGAAACCCTTTTTGAGAACTCAGAGTGAGTAAATTGGCCATTTTCATGCACTTTTAACCATTCCATAAATCTTGTGTTTTGGGCCCCTGGAAGCAAGAAAATCACTTTAAACATGCTAATTTTAGCTCTAACACTAATGATCCACCTACAAATGTGAACTGACGTTCAAAAATAAAACATTTGAAAACGGACCATTTTCCACATTTCTGAAGCATGACGTAATGGGGGGGTGTTATCTCTTTTGTCGAAAATCAGCCGTTTTTGCTCGAACATTAAATGCCTCCAAATGGTATTTAATTAACTTCCCGAGCCCCTGGAAGCATGAAAATCACTTTAAACATGCTAATTTTAGCTCTAACACTGATGATCCACCTACAAATGTGAACTGACGTTCAAAAATAAAACATTTGAAAACGGACCATTTTCCACATTTCTGAAGCATGACGTAATGGGGGGGTGTTATCTCTTTTGTCGAAAATCAGCCGTTTTTGCTCGAACATTAAATGCCTCCAAATGGTATTTAATTAACTTCCCGGGGTGAAGAAACCCTTTTTGAGAACTCAGAGTGAGTAAATTGGCCATTTTCATGCACTTTTAACCATTCCATAAATCTTGTGTTTTGGGCCCCTGGAAGCATGAAAATCACTTTAAACATGCTAATTTTAGCTCTAACACTGATGATCCACCTACAAATGTGAACTGACGTTCAAAAATAAAACATTTGAAAACGGACCATTTTCCACATTTCTGAAGCATGACGTAATGGGGGGTGTTATCTCTTTTGTCGAAAATCAGCCGTTTTTGCTCGAACATTAAATGCCTCCAAATGGTATTTAATTAACTTCCCGAGCCCCTGGAAGCATGAAAATCACTTTAAACATGCTAATTTTAGCTCTAACACTGATGATCCACCTACAAATGTGAACTGACGTTCAAAAATAAAACATTTGAAAACGGACCATTTTCCACATTTCTGAAGCATGACGTAATGGGGGGGTGTTATCTCTTTTGTCGAAAATCAGCCGTTTTTGCTCGAACATTAAATGCCTCCAAATGGTATTTAATTAACTTCCCGAGCCCCTGGAAGCATGAAAATCACTTTAAACATGCTAATTTTAGCTCTAACACTGATGATCCACCTACAAATGTGAACTGACGTTCAAAAATAAAACATTTGAAAACTGACCATTTTCCACATTTCTGAAGCATGACGTAATGGGGGGGTGTTATCTCTTTTGTCGAAAATCAGCCGTTTTTGCTCGAACATTAAATGCCTCCAAATGGTATTTAATTAACTTCCCGAGCCCCTGGAAGCATGAAAATCACTTTAAACATGCTAATTTTAGCTCTAACACTGATGATCCACCTACAAATGTGAACTGACGTTCAAAAATAAAACATTTGAAAACGGACCATTTTCCACATTTCTGAAGCATGACGTAATGGGGGGGTGTTATCTCTTTTGTCGAAAATCAGCCGTTTTTGCTCGAACATTAAATGCCTCCAAATGGTATTTATTTAACTTCCCGGGGTGAAGAAACCCTTTTTGAGAACTCAGAGTGAGTAAATTGGCAATTTTCATGCACTTTTAACCATTCCATAAATCTTGTGTTTTGGGCCCCTGGAAGCATGAAAATCACTTTAAACATGCTAATTTTAGCTCTAACACTGATGATCCACCTACAAATGTGAACTGACGTTCAAAAATAAAACATTTGAAAACGGACCATTTTCCACATTTCTGAAGCATGACGTAATGGGGGGGGTGTTATCTCTTTTGTCGAAAATCAGCCGTTTTTGCTCGAACATTAAATGCCTCCAAATGGTATTTAATTAACTTCCCGGGGTGAAGAAACCCTTTTTGAGAACTCAGAGTGAGTAAATTGGCCATTTTCATGCACTTTTAACCATTCCATAAATCTTGTGTTTTGGGCCCCTGGAAGCATGAAAATCACTTTAAACATGCTAATTTTAGCTCTAACACTGATGATCCACCTACAAATGTGAACTGACGTTCAAAAATAAAACATTTGAAAACGGACCATTTTCCACATTTCTGAAGCATGACGTAATGGGGGGGTGTTATCTCTTTTGTCGAAAATCAGCCGTTTTTGCTCGAACATTAAATGCCTCCAAATGGTATTTAATTAACTTCCCGAGCCCCTGGAAGAATGAAAATCACTTTAAACATGCTAATTTTAGCTCTAACACTGATGATCCACCTACAAATGTGAACTGACGTTCAAAAATAAAACATTTGAAAACGGACCATTTTCCACATTTCTGAAGCATGACGTAATGGGGGGGTGTTATCTCTTTTGTCGAAAATCAGCCGTTTTTGCTCGAACATTAAATGCCTCCAAATGGTATTTAATTAACTTCCCGAGCCCCTGGAAGCATGAAAATCACTTTAAACATGCTAATTTTAGCTCTAACACTGATGATCCACCTACAAATGTGAACTGACGTTCAAAAATAAAACATTTGAAACCGGACCATTATCCACATTTCTGAAGCATGACGTAATGGGGGGGTGTTATCTCTTTTGTCGAAAATCAGCCGTTTTTGCTCGAACATTCAATGCCTTCAAATGGTATTTAATTAACTTCCCGGGGTGAAGAAACCCTTTTTGAGAACTCAGAGTGAGTAAATTGGCCATTTTCATGCACTTTTAACCATTCCATAAATCTTGTGTTTTGGGCCCCTGGAAGCATGAAAATCACTTTAAACATGCTAATTTTAGCTCTAACACTGATGATCCACCTACAAATGTGAACTGACGTTCAAAAATAAAACATTTGAAAACGGACCATTTTCCACATTTCTGAAGCATGACGTAATGGGGGGGTGTTATCTCTTTTGTCGAAAATCAGCCGTTTTTGCTCGAACATTAAATGCCTCCAAATGGTATTTAATTAACTTCCCGGGGTGAAGAAACCCTTTTTGAGAACTCAGAGTGAGTAAATTGGCCATTTTCATGCACTTTTAACCATTCCATAAATCTTGTGTTTTGGGCCCCTGGAAGCATGAAAATCACTTTAAACATGCTAATTTTAGCTCTAACACTGATGATCCACCTACAAATGTGAACTGACGTTCAAAAATAAAACATTTGAAAACGGACCATTTTCCACATTTCTGAAGCATGACGTAATGGGGGGGTGTTATCTCTTTTGTCGAAAATCAGCCGTTTTTGCTCGAACATTAAATGCCTCCAAATGGTATTTAATTAACTTCCCGGGGTGAAGAAACCCTTTTGAGAACTCAGAGGGAGTAAATTGGCCATTTTCATGCACTTTTAACCATTCCATAAATCTTGTGTTTTGGGCCCCTGGAAGCATGAAAATCACTTTAAACATGCTAATTTTAGCTCTAACACTGATGATCCACCTACAAATGTGAACTGACGTTCAAAAATAAAACATTTGAAAACGGACCATTTTCCACATTTCTGAAGCATGACGTAATGGGGGGGTGTTATCTCTTTTGTCGAAAATCAGCCGTTTTTGCTCGAACATTAAATGCCTCCAAATGGTATTTAATTAACTTCCCGAGCCCCTGGAAGCATGAAAATCACTTTAAACATGCTAATTTTAGCTCTAACACTGATGATCCACCTACAAATGTGAACTGACGTTCAAAAATAAAACATTTGAAAACGGACCATTTTCCACATTTCTGAAGCATGACGTAATGGGGGGGTGTTATCTCTTTTGTCGAAAATCAGCCGTTTTTGCTCGAACATTAAATGCCTCCAAATGGTATTTAATTAACTTCCCGGGGTGAAGAAACCCTTTTTGAGAACTCAGAGTGAGTAAATTGGCCATTTTCATGCACTTTTAACCATTCCATAAATCTTGTGTTTTGGGCCCCTGGAAGCATGAAAATCACTTTAAACATGCTAATTTTAGCTCTAACACTGATGATCCACCTACAAATGTGAACTGACGTTCAAAAATAAAACATTTGAAAACGGACCATTTTCCACATTTCTGAAGCATGTCGTAATGGGGGGG